>NW_028300325.1:0-45299 GCF_049724085.1 Artemia sp. Qi Xiang Cuo
CTAAAATAGTACTTGCGCACTATAGGTGGCAATCATGGCTATGATAGATTAGAGGGTTTAAACTGTGCATATATCACATATCGCATAAGGTATGACCTGATGTGTGCTTATAGTAATCTTGTTTGAGGTGAAGCAATAGACAAAAAATCATATAAATACTTATTATAGGGTATATACTCGTATTTATATTAAACAAGTACTCTAAAAAACAGTGTTCTTGGAGTTAAAGAAAGAAAAAACATGAATTATTTTGGGAAATCAAAGGGATGAATCCGCCTCTTCCAGTGCAGCCAACTACCACAAATCTGTTAAGTACCACATATAGTAGCAAACTTTCTCTACAGCTTCAAGGAAAGAGTTACTATCTTCCATTCCTTCCACAGGTATACACAAGCAGTTGTTTAATAGTTTCAGTTTTGAATATGAGCTTAAATTCTCCTACGTAAAATGATAACAAGCAAAGGTGGAACTTTACAGTTACGGATATCTTAAAAAATTGGTTACACCTTAGAAACTCAAAAAAATTGAAATTCATTTATTTTCATGAATACACCTTTTAAAACAACCTATAAGGCTCAGATCAATTAAGAATGCACATTACATTATAAATATATAGTATATTTTGATGAAATAGGGGAATCATCTCCCAAATTCCTGTTTATTTTTATTAGTTGACTGCAAGCAGTAGTTTCAGCTGCGTTACTTCAATGTTTGTTTGGGTAAAGTTTAAAATACCGTCAATATTCAAACAAGAAATATATTTGATGGGAAAACACCTCTTATACTTCTTAAGATTTTTTGTCATTGAAAAAATAAACTCAAGGATTTTATTTATTATGGTGAAAGAACTCAATAAATATTTCTATTGGACAAGGCATAAATTTCTAAGAAGGGTCTTGCCACTACTCATCCCAATATCCTAAACCAAAACTCTGTTTGCAAAATTAAATTTAAATTAAGGGGCGTACAACAATGTCTGGCTATGGTCTTGGTAGCTGATTTGCTAGGTTATTTCGTTCTGCACTACCCCTTGCCAGAAAATATCTTGTACCTGCTGCATCAAATTTTGCTGCCTCAACACTACGGGACCGGGGTCGGGTAAAAATTTCAACGAGAGTGTTGAGGCTCTTGCTGAACGGCTCTCTTCAGCAAGAGCCGTTTATGAGGAATTAAAATCTCAGCAAAATGGGGAGGGATTGAAAAGGATGCGTGCGCAACATTCACTCATCAGTCTCTACCCAGGCGGGAAGCGAAGGACATCAACAAAGAATTCGAGCAATAAAACGAATAAGACCAATAAGAAGAAAAAGAAAAGGATTGTTAAATCAAAGAAGGATTTCTTCTCTTAAGATTACTAATTTGCCCCACAAAGAATCACATCTATCAATCAGTTTCTCATTGAATCTGTTCAATGCTGAAAATGTTGATGTCAGTGTCAAGTATGGCTACTATGAACATTTTCACCCCCAGCAACCCCTCTCAGGAAATATACACTTTCAAAATATTTTCCAATGATGACTATTTCATTGATTCGTCATCAACATTTATTGATTTAAAAGTTGCGGTGAAGAGAAAGTCAGATAATACAACTCCAACTGCTGCCGATGGTCTGTCCTACGAAAACTGTTTTCTACAAAACCGGTTGAAACAAATTAATGTAGGCGTATTTATTAATGGAATATTGGTAATCACTAGCAATAATCTATCCAACTATGCAATCTACATAAAATTTTTGATAATGACACCTAAGGCATATAAGAGTTGAGAGGACAGTCATTGGGCTATGAATATCGATCAGGTGTTGATACTGACGGCGAGTTGACTACTGCAGTGAGCCAGGAGCATCATTTAGTTGGAAAACTAAATCATGAGATATTCAATATATCCCAATGGCAACCCCCCAATGTCAAGATTGACATAAAGTTACAGCTGGCCCCATTGAATTTTATTTTGAGAAAAACACTTCCTGCAGCACCCGATACAAATGTCATTATCACATCGGCAATTCTCCACGTCCGAAAACAACAAGTTATGAGCTCTGTTGCATTGGCAGTGGAAAAACTAAGAGCCAATGGCAAGAACATTAAACTTCTTGTCCCCCATACGAGCACCAATCAACGTCACATTGCCACCGGCTCTCGTAGCTTTGCCACCGCTTATAGCGATTCATCATTTATCAATGGAGAAATACCATCAAAAATCACTTTGGCTTTTGTGAAGAGTGGTAGTGCCGTTGGATCCTGGACTGAATCCCCCCATGATTTTAATTTTTTCGGTCTATCTAGCCTTGTGTGCAAAGTGAATGGTATTCCACTTTACACTCTATCATTTGACAAAAGATCCTATGGAACTCTGTACGAGTTGACAATGCAATCCCTAGATCATGACTCTCAACTATTTGAAAATGGAATAACCGATTCAATGTTTTCAAAAAATCATGGGGTTATTGTTTTGGATTTTTCAGGGACACAGAATATGAGCATAGTAAAAACACGGACCTTATGTTTAGAGTGTGCATTTGCCAATTCTCTGAATGACAGCATCACGCTAATATCATTGAGTCAATTTGAAACTTGTTTGGAAATCACAACCGACGGCAGTGTTATACTAGACCTAGGGCAATCAACCCAAACCAAATAATCAATGTTTTTAGTATGGATCCTCACATGTCACAGTAAAAGTCATATTGCATACCATCTGACCTCATTGAAAAAATTTCAAGTGTTTACAATACCCTAATCATTGTTTATAGCAGTCCATCGACTTTGAAGACCGGTCATTGGCTATGCATCTTTCAGACAGCGAAGAATATTGAATTTTTTGATCCTTTTGGCCTATCGTATAAATTCTACGCGCCATACATCAGCAATTTTATTGAAATCAGGGGGAAGACCATTATTCAATATCAACGAAGAGTACAGGATTTAACGACTAAGACATGTGGCTTTCATGCACTACTCTTTTTCATGTTCAGATGTCGTGATTACACCTACAAGCAGTTTCTCAACATCTACGTCGACTTACCTCAATTGAATGACCTTCTAGTGGAGAATATACTTACAAGCTTATTTAATATTGATTTTAGTGTCCTAATAATAAAATGTTCTAAAAATGTATGTGAAATTGTTTATTAATAAAAATTTATATAAATGAAAAAACGACTTTTCTACTCTTTAGATTTCATCCACTACTAGGTATTTGTCAACAACAACTAGTGCAGGTAGATTATTTGAAGGTAGATTCACCGTGTACTGATCCTGATGTAGTGTAATGTCATGGTCACATTTCTACAGTAGAGTGCAACTTCACTCGTGTCATACCTCTTTATATAGTCAATGATACTATTCTCATTCATTCTAGAGAATTCACATGTTTCAATTTGCGTATTTGAAGCAATTTCATAAACAGTGTCTTTAAGTGTCGAATCACATTCCGTTACAGCCAAATAAAAATCAGTGGGATTATAGTCATAAGACCCAGTGTCTTCACTACGATGACGTAGAAACTATTGTCTTTTCTTGTTCCAACAGTTGAATCCTTGACCCGGTTCCTCCTCCCAGAACAATCTAAAACCACGACGATACCAATCTCGTACCAGTAGACCAAAATCCCGGTCAGGATTCTTTCCAATCAGACTGGGGTATGTATTCTCCTGCTGATTGAATTTTTCATAGTGACAATTGGAGAATAGGTGGCCTCTAGGATGAGAGTCAAACACCTCTTCAAGACAGGAATTACAACCTTTAATTTGTACAGCATATCCTCTATGCAATTTACACGGGTTGCATCATCTACACTTTTCATCATACTCCTCAATTATTGTGCAATTCTCACCTGATGATGACCAACTGCCCTGTGTGTAAATACATAACGGACTTGTATGGAACATTCTTGTTATGTGTTGACACTCTCACTGCCACAATGGAACTGAGCTAGCAACAACAAAAAATTGTCTGAGATAGAGAGAGAGAGAGGAGTAAATCATCCTTGAGCATCATCTTTTTTATGAAAAAAGTCCTAAATTTCAAAGCTAATGTTTAAAAGCATATCCACAATATCATTTTGCCGTGTCTTGATCAATACGTCAATAAATTGTTTAAATGCATTTGGACCACGATGTAGAAGACTCATAAAATAGTCTATTGGTGGAGAATCATTTTTCATTATATCGACAAGCATCCCTCGAGAAAATATCTTCCTTGGAAGAGACAACTCTAGAAAATCATCATCTAGAATCAAACGTTTTTCCATAAGAACTAGATTCATCATGATTCGCTCTTTCTCGAATCTATCCATTTTTTATAGAGTCTTATCTCTCTCAGAACCAATTTCAGACTAATCAGAGTTTCTTTTTGTACTATAAAAAATATAAGCTAGTCTACTATAGAAAGAAAAAATACAATTGATTTAGAAACAATTTTATTGAAGATAATTACAATAATAATAATATTCACTGATGCATTTTGTTCTCATAAATCTATTTCGATAGAATAAATAATGCTGACAGCACTTTATCTTTCTGGAGAATATTAACTTTCCCATCATAAATTCTTTTCTCATCGTTCTCAAATTTGATTTATGAAAACAAGTACCTTTCCTGCGTAAAGTCCAATTCTAGACAAAATCTAAAACAAGCGATTGGTTCTACAGCCACATCAGTCACCAGTATATTGTTGCTGCTGCTGCCGTTTCCATCATTAATCTACAGTAGAAAAAATTCTCCAATCATTTTTTCCCAATCCATCTCCTCTAACATAGACTGTCCTCTCCTTGATTTCGATTCCATTACTAATAAAAACTACAACGAAAATTACTCCCTATATCCGAATCCAACTACTCATCAAGTAGTTAGTGTGACCGTCACTCTCTCTCTGTTTGACCTCCAAAAAATGGGTGTTACCTCAGAAAACCCGTCTGGTAAGGTAAGTATCGTTCATTGTAATAGGCAAATGACCCTGGCAACCCAATTACTTGAAAACATACACACATATCCATGCCTCAGGCTTGTGAAAGTGCATGTAGGTTTTTAACTAATTGGGCCCTTACTACTCCTGGGGGCATATAAGGTTTATATAGAAAGTTGTTGTAGAAATTTCAAAAGGGGCTCATTTGATTGGAAATTGAAATTGCCCTTTTTAGTAGTCGAAAGTGAGTGGAGAGTAATCAACCCCCCTCTCACGTCTTCCATTTCCCCAAACACTTTCAATCAAAGCTTAGAGAAAGCCATTGTGTTCAACGTAGTTGAAAGTTCTGCAAATTATGAATTTAAGGATGACAAACCCCCGAGAGTACCCATGGCAAAGGTTGTAAGTTATGCCCATGAGGCATATAAGGTCTTTAATAATAGAGTTGTCGTAAAAACTTCAAAAGGGGCTCATTCAATTGGAAATGGAGAGGGATAGTGCCCTTTTTAATAGTTGAAAGTGATTGGACGGTAACTAACCCCTCTCTCACGCCCACCATTCCCCCAAACACATCCAATCAAAATTTTCAGATAGCCATTTTGTTCAACGTAGTAGAAAGTTCTGGAAATTAGGTCTGTGAGGATGACAACCCCTCTCCCCACCCAGCCCTCAGGGCGAGGGTTGTAAGTTATCCCCTGGGGGCATATAAGGTTTTGCTTGAAAACGTTGTCCTAGAAACTTCAAAAGGGCTCATTCGATTGGAAATTGAAAGGGCTAGTGCCTTTTTTAATAGTTGAAAGTGATTGGAGAAAGACTAACGCCCTTCTCACGCCCATCATTTTTCCAGACACATCCAATCAAAATTTGAGATAGCCATTTTGTGTAACGTAGTTGAAAGTTCTGGAAACTAGGTCTTAGAGGATGACAAGTACCCTCACAGCCCTTAGGGTCAGAGTTGTCGAAAAAGGCTCATTTGACTGGAATTTAAAAAGCCTAGTGCCTATTTTAGTAGTTAGTAGTGATAACCGGATTCAACAATTTCATGGTACAGGTTAAGTTGGGTTTAAGTGCTTATTTTGTTGTTGTTGTTGTTGTTTAAACCAGGACGATTTATATTAAAGGAGTTTTTTCAGAAACTCAGAAAATTGATCATTTAATTGAAAAGATAAAGGGCTGATACCCTTTTTAATAGTCGAAAGTGATTGGAGGAAAACTAATCCCCCTCCCAAGCCCACCCTCCCATTGGACAACATAATTTGCACTTTACTGAAAAATATAAATGTTTATACTTTTATAACTTTAATAAATCAAATAATATTAAGATTTTGATTACTAAATATCAGTAAATGTATATTAAACTAACAATGCACATTCACTTGTATTTTTTTCAGTAAAGTGCAAATTATGTTCTGGCCTTGGGAAGGCATAGGGGTTATGAGCCCAACTTATGTTAATTTCTTCTCGTTTTGAGTTTGACTCTGTTATTTATTGTAATTTCTGCTCGTTTTGGGTTTCATTTATTTATCGATGCTGATTTATGGTAGTTTCACGCTTGGTAGATTATTTGATTTTATTTCTGCTCATTTTTGTTTAATGGAGTTTTTTACTTTTCCTTGAAAAACTTATTTTGTGGAAAATTTTTTTTTTAATGAATTGTAAAAAAAAGCTAACGGCGCAAATCAAAGGCTAAAAACACTGAAAAAATTTCGAGTTCCTAGGGACAAGCTGAAACTAATATTTTGCACTTTCATCCGCCCCTTAGTTGAATATGCTTGTCCGTTTTGGCACTTTGCCCTTACCCAATATGAAACTAATAAAATAGAACGAGTTCCGAAGTGATCACTGCAAATCATTTATGGCAGTTCCCCTCTACCTTACTCGTTTTACCTCAAAGAATTTAAACTTGAACCCTTTTCTTCCCGCCGAGAAAAATTATGCCATTTACCGATCATTCCTTCTCCTACCTTTTGTCCCTATAAGATTTCGTCCCCCCAGGGAAGTGGTTGAGAAGGTTCAAAACTGACCCTAGTCCACTGTAACACTATGCGCTACAGTAGAAGCTTTGTGCCAAGCTTTGTAAAATATTAGCCTACAATGATCTCTAGTGATTTTATTCTTTAATTTATATTATCCTGACAAAGTTTTATTAGTCAGTTTTATTCTCAATCTCAAGTGTTTTTATCAATTATTTTATTTATTCTGACTAAGTTTTATCAGGCAACTTTATATTGCTATTTCTGACTATGAGACATCATATTTGGGCTTTGCCCCCGAGAGCTATGTCTTGTAATTGATTTAAATGAATGAATGAACAACAAGCAAAATTACTTTTTCGTATGAGATCTAGCTGCTTTGCTTTTTTATTCTTTTTCTTTGTCGTTTTTTTTGCCACTAGCAGGGTAATGAAACATCATAGGGAGATGTTTAAGTGATGGCCTCAAACGAAACTGTTGTACTAGTGTCTAAAAACCATTGCTGATATAATATAAGGGTCTGTTTCATTTACATGAAAAAAAGGCACTACTAAAAAGCAAAATATTTTTTTTGCAGAAAATCTACAAGTGACAATTAAGGCCTCAAATTTACACATTAAAAACAAAATTAGGTAAAAATATAGAAACGTTTATTTACATATAAACATAAAGACATATTACAAGTTAAAGCAAGTAAACAAGGCTATAAATTTTGGACAGCGGTCCCGGTAACATAATGCCCAAAAATTAAAAAAATTGTTTTGGAAAACTGTCAATTGAGGAAAACTTAAGGAAATTCTAAGACAATAGCATGAGACCTTACAAAAATGGTGTCACAAAATAAGAATTGCACTATTAGAATCACCATAGTCAAAGATCCAAAACAGGAGAGTTACGGTCCTTCATCTCGAACGACAAGTAAAATCACTTTTTTGAAAGAGAGGTAGTTCCTTCCCTTTTTTTATTCCGTTTCTTTGTCGTTTTTTCCCCACTAGTAGGGCACTGAGACATCGTAGGAGGATGTTTACGGGATTGTTTCAAAGGCAACAAAGAGAAAAATCTCAATGAAAAAAAAAAAAAAAAAAAAAAACAAACGATATTCCGGCTAGTGGAGGGAAAAGACTAAAAATGTAAAAAAACGCGGATATTTCGCTTGTATCCAAACAAGGCGTCTCCTGGATCTTTCATTTTTTCAAAGAAAAATGGCTATATTAAGTCCTTTTTATAATTAGACAATAGTACAAATAAAACGAAATTTTGAAAAAAAGTGCATTTTTTCTAAAATAGCCATTATTTTTTTTTTTTGGGGGGGGGGGAATATAAGTATTCTATTGTTCTGCTATCTTCTAAGATTGTTTCCACCGTCCCAAACTAAAATTTTTGTGTTATCTCACAGCAATAGATTTTCAACTAAAAGGAATTTGATACGAACAATTAGCAGAAACATACTAATTGGGAGAAAAATGAAAAAAATGAGACCTTAAAATGTAGTCAAGGATTTAAAACGTGATTTCAAACTTAAAAAAATCATTTAATTGCAATAAAAATTGTAAAATACAAAATTGGTCCGAGTTAATTCTTAAAAAAGAAATTGCTGGTAATTTTATTTATTCAAATTTTTAATTGCATGCCTTAAATCCATTAATATTAGGCTTCCTCTCCCATCATTTTACATATTTGCCAACTATGAGGGCTTCAATGAATAGTTGAGGTACGTTTTTACACCATAACTAAATATTAATAAAACATATTTAGAGCTTGTGAAACGCCAAAAAACAACAAAATAAAAATATTTCTAAATAATATTGCCTCAATCCTATTGCCTAAGAATATTTAAGCTTAAAAAAATAACTAAATAAGAGTTTCCCCCCTTTTAGAAACCGCTAGGACAGCGGCTTAAGATTTTCTTTAATTTCTTTAATTAAAGTTTCTTTAAAGTTTCGCTCAAAGTTTCTTTAATTCTTGGTTAATGCAAACTTGAGAAATGTTCCCATTTATTTTCGAGACATTCTATGAGACCGAGAAGCAACATCTTTGAAAGTGTAAAACCTAACCAAACCAAACCAACATGTCTGACCTAACAAAGACATTTCTGCGTTTTGGGCACATAATTCTAAGCTGTAGTTTTCACAATTTTGCTAATAAAAACTATTATTAGCAAATTTGAATTTTTTGAAAAAAAATATATTAAAAAGTATTATTAGCAGATTTGAAAAAGTATTATATTTTCATCATATTTTCATCATCGTATAGTACATAAGTACCAAGTACCCATAAGTACATAAGTACCATAAGTACATAAGTTTCTCAAGGTGAGAGATGAACTAAAAAGTGAATTTAACTTTAAAGATGAAAATTAACTTTAAAGCTTTACCCCCCCCCCCCTAACGTGCAAATATATAGCCCAAATTTGTTTATAAACTATTATATATTCATCATATGTTATTTTATTTCATTGGCAATGCCAGGCTAATCTAAGGGAGCACCATGTCCTCAATGAATCAATGCAGACAGAGTGATGTATTTATTCAGCTTCGTAGTAACATCTTTAATTGCTTGTTTGTTTCTTGACAAGCATCAATGAAATAAAATAACATATGTTTGTTTCTAAAACAAGTTCCAAGCATTATTAAGATGATGCTTGTCAAGAAACAAACAAGCAATTAAAGATGTTACTACGAAGCTGAATAAATACATCACTCTGTCTGCATTGATTCATTGAGGACATGGTGCTCCCTTAGATTAGCATGGCATTGCCAATTAGAGGAGGGGGGAGTGATTGAAATTTTAGCTAGAATTAGACAAGTTCGTTTTCGTCATAAGCCTTTTTGAGGTAAATTAATTTAAAACAAACTAAAATGCCTCCCATACCTCAGGATTTTTAATACCTATTTGTATTGCTTCCTCTATACCCAAGTTTGCCCCCCCCCCCCAGTTGAAAATATAAGTAGGTTAGGTTACGTAATAATATATTCTAAGCTTCACCCCCCCCCCCCCTAATGTGCAAATATATAGCCCAAATTTGTTTATAAACTATTATATATTCATCATATGTTATTTTATTTCATTAGCATTAACCAAACTAGCACTATATAAAAGAGTCGATTTAGTACAGGAGTACCGCACTGTCATTTTCAATTGATTTGTGAAAATTGGCTCCAAATTTGGTCCCCCCCCAAAATTGAGAACAAATTACGTCACTGCAGGTCCCTCCTAGAAGACACAGCAAACCAAAACAACCTTATAAAATTTATTCCATAATGCACACTTTCAATTTTTCATTGATTACAAATAAACAGGTTAAATAGGCTTTGTGTGAAAACATCTGAGCGTAAGATTTATGACATTTTCCGACTTGAACCTTAGGCTTGGAATATTTTGCTGTATGAGCAATTTAGCATTGATTCAGAATTAAACATTTTGGATGAAAATCGAAGTGGAATGGTTAGAATTTCCTAGATGTGAGTTTCTGTTTTGTTCTATTCGTCTAAGTATTGAAATGGGAATAAACGCAGTTTTGATTCATAGTGAAAGGACTGATATTGGTAACACTTTAGATTTGTAACTGTAAACTCTCCAGAAGGAAAAACTAAAGGAGTAGCATTTTTTAATTTTCTTTTTTTATGTTTGAGTTTGCTTTTGTGACCATTTATTCCCCTCTAAATGACATCAAAGAAGTATACTATCTAAAAATTGTTTAGAATCATAAATGAAGATATTAGGCTAACTTTCATATGGGGCTGTTGAAATTGAGAAAGAATCTTGTTCAAGAACAATTCATAGGCTACCTCATACTATGCAGAAAGTTTTTAGATGAAATTCTAGTTTAAATTACAGAGCTCTCTACCAACAATTAAAATCAAAGAACCCGTATCGAGATGAAAAACTGGATCTAAATGGGCAATTTCTCAGCTGTGGTGCCCCCTAAGCCACGGTGCCTGGAATACCTGTGACAGTTGCCTGCCCCTCAGCTACCAAGGAACGGTTCTTGTTGGGGTAGCACTGGTGGATCCATGGGAGGATCCCCGCCCCTCCAAGATTTTTCTGGTGCCCTCTTATCCTGTTTTATTACTTTTTTACCCTCTTTTTTAGAATAAATTTGACAATTTGGTCAATTAGTGGCACCTTTGTCACATTGGCCCCACCCCAAGATTTTGCTCATTGGTGCCCTTGTCACATTGGGCTTCCCCCAAGATTTTCCTCTAGATCTGCTCCTGTGGGGTATAGTATAGTTGAAGCGCCTACATATGTGTGAACTAGGCTAAAAGTTGGTAAAATTCTAGTTTAGCTAGCCTACTTTTTGCTATCTTGGAAAAGGGCTAGGTTAAGAAAATGAAATTTTAAGGAACGGGTATACAGACTAAAGTATGTCTTGGTATGGGCGTAGGCAGCATATTATCTAGGGGGGGGGCAGTCGATAGTGTGATGGAGTTTTATCCACTGCTTTTTCCAAACCATCTGCTTTTTCAGCCATATCTAATGTAAATTTGAAGGTCTAGGGAGGGCAGCTGCCCCCCCTGCTCCCCCTCCCTACGCCCATGTGTTTTGGGAAGGTATTTTGAAGTATGCACTTCTCCCTCTAAAGGGCTGTGACCTTTGATTACCTTTAAGAATCTTTGTGTTATTAAAGTGAAACCTTGCAAAATAGATCTTTGGCTTAAATGATGTACAACAAAACTGTTTTCAGCTTCACAACTTTGCTCAATTCCAGTTTTTGAGATTTCAAAGATCTGCAAATACATTTCCTATAAACTATTAGTTTATAATCCGGCTTTATTTGATTCACTCGCCGTGCAAATGGTCACAGAGTACATTTTAACTATTTAATTTTTTTTTTAGAAAATCCTTATTGAATGTTGATTAAATATTGAGTAGTCCACATTTCTGACCTTCAAATTAAGTTAACATACCACTCGATACATTTTTATGTTCTCGTGTTTTTTGTTTTTTTTATTTAATTTCGGATCGTTCTTTAAATAGTGCCAGGAAATCTGGCTCCACCACCTCGGAAAAATCCACCTCCCCACAGATATATCCTCTAGACCAGTAGCTCTCCAACTTTTTTAGATACCGTACCCCTTTTTACCTACAAAACATTTTAGGTACCCCTTCTCAGTTACAGGTACTAAGCAGGGGCGAATCTCCTGCATTTTTTTTGGGGGGGGGGGTCAAAAGGGTTCATATCCGGATTGTCAAGGGGCATGGGCTGTATAACATTTTTTCTCCAAATTATTGGGGGGCAACTGCCCCCTTGCCCCTCTCCTCCCCAAACAACGTCTCTGTTACTAAATAAACTATAGCTAAAATATAAATAAAATTGCCAGTCCTAAAGTTTACGGTTTTTTCTTTGTTTTTTGTTGGCCAGCCGCGTACCCCCTAAAAATTGTTGTGTACCCCCAAGGGGTACGCGTACCACAGTTTGAGAACCACTGCTCTAGACAATTGAGTCCTGGTGAAAATTTACCCCGGACGACTACCCTTAGTATCTCGTTGCGTAAAATTGAGTCTGCTAAGAGAAAGCAAGACATACCCTAAGAAGAATTTCGTAAAGGAATTTTGGCAAATTCCCCCGGGGTAAATTTTTCACTGAAAAATTTACTCCTGGAAACTTCCCTCCCCATTTAAAATTCTCTCTGTGGGAAATCCCCTGGTGAAAATTCGTCTCCCTCCCCGAAAAATGTATGCATACTTCCCAATAACAAATACTATACGTAAACGATGGGCAAATTTTATAACTTAAATACCTACCCCCAGGAGTTGTGGGGGGGGGTCGTGTTATCTCTAAAGGCATAGCTATTCAACCTTTCAACTATGCTGAACAAAATGGCTATCTCAAATTTTGATCTTACGATTTTGAGAAAAAAGGGCGTAGTTGGCCTCCAATCTTTTTGGTCATTTAAAAAGGGCACTATAATTTATTTCCGGTCGAATGAACCCTCTCTGGATAATCTAGGGCCGTTTGGTCGATACGATCACCCCTGGAAAAAACAAACAAATATCGGTTAGGTATTTGGGCAAGGTTAGAAAGGTTAGGTTAAGTTTGGTAGGGCATATACTGATATTATCGTGGAAATGGAACATCAGAAGGGGGAACACTATATATATTGAACCAGGCCTTTGGATTCTTTTGATTGCTTTATTTGTTTTTAGTTTCGTAGTTTCCGGTCCTTCTTATTTTTACAAATTTATCGTGGAATGAGAAAGTGTCTTGCAAAAAGTATTTAAAACTTTCTCAACATAAGTTTGCCAACTTAACTCAGGCTCTTACTTAAATCGTTGGAGTAAGATTATGTAGTGCTTTCAAGGCTTCTTTACTCGCAGTGAATTTTTATATGAACAGTTTTCGAGACACGGAAGGATAAATTAAAGTCCATGAAAACCAGAGTAATTAAGAATTCACAGTTTTTCTTTTGTCAGCTTCTTTAGTCTTGGCTACTATCGAAATAAAAAAAAACACTGAAAATTTTTACAAAACAAATCAAAACCATCCAGCAGTGGTTCTGGCCTCTCTTTCACCAGGGGCAAAAGCGTGTCCCACAAAATTTCCAGACCAAATTTTATCAGAATTTTCATATAGGCTATTAACGGAATTGTTTTCAATTTATTAATTAATTAATAATTTATTTTTTGACTCTTAATAATTTATCATTAAAATTATTTAATTACTATTAATTATTTTGATTTAATTATTTTAATTACATCTATTTAAGGTACTTGCATGTTATAGCGACCACACTTAGTTCTTGATCTGAGTAAAACTAGTTTCTCTGTCTGTATTCGGAGATAATTAGTTTAGTCACAGTGACATAAATGGTGTGCGTGTAATTGAACAACCGTGAAACTAAACCACAAGCAACTGAACTACCGTGTAACTGAACCCCCGTGCGACTTAACTCCAGTACAACCGAGCCCCGTGTAACTGAGCCCCCGTGTAACTGAACTCCCGTGCAACTGAACCTTCGTGTAACTGAACCCTCATGCAACTGAACCACCGTACTCAGTTTTTCAGTATTCTACAAATATGAGGCAATCTAAATGGCTAAAACATAACTTAGAATCTTTACATGTTCAACCTTGTTGGAATTCTTTGCTTATTAAAGTCATGATATAAAAGCCTGCCAAGAGGATCTACAAAAAAGCTCGGTTTTTTTTTTGTCACAAAAACAAAGAAAATTTGACGTCACAAACCACTAAAGCTAGATTTATTTTTCCTTTTTATGTTTGTTTGTTTTATGTGTCCTCCCTGTCGCTGTCGGAAAATACCCCCCCCCAAAAAAAAAGAAAGAAAGAAATACCCCCCATGGAAAATACCCACCCACCACCACCCATCCTGAGACTGGTTGGTTTCCAGTCACTTTTGACTTGAAAAGGACTAGAACTCAAATTCTGATTGAATAAGCACCCTCCGAAGTTTCTAAAACCACGAGGCGGAGGTGGAGATGAGAAAGAGGTAGCCCCCCTCATATACAGAATGAGTTCTGCTCATTTTGGGGTTTAATGTTACTCTTTACTCTCATAACAACAGTGTAGGCCAGAAATATTCCCAGAAAGTAAGAGAGATTAAATATCAATTTCACATTTTGATGTTTTTCAAAGTTTTATGTCCCCTCACCAAAAAATTACCCCCAAAACAAAAAGTCTTGGATACGATCAGGGGATTTTATATCTATTTCTACCTTCACCTTCCCCTCGTCTCTCCCTTAGATCTGATTCTGTATTTATTTGAAGGCTCATTTAGAGTTGGGATGTTTTTGTATTAAAATGTACCCTTTGAGGTATCTCCCTCCCTATTTTATTCGGCGGAGGAGAAAAAAAACTTGATAAAAATATGGAATTTATATTTAATCCCTCTTGATTTCTGAAAATATTTCTGGTCTACTCTGCTATTATGAAAGTAAAGAGCAACAAAAGCTCAAAATGAACAGAATTTATCCTGTATAGGAGGGGAATTACTCTTTTCTGTATAAGAGGGGGACTGCTCGTTCAGTTGAACAACTGTTCAACTGAATGGTTGTTCAGTTGCACGAGAGTTCAGTTACATGAGGGTTCAGTTGCACGGTGGTAGAGCTACACAGGGGTTTAGTTGCAAGAGTGTTCAGTTGCAAGGGGGTTCAGATAAACGGGGGTTCAGTTAAACGGGGTTAAGTTGCAAGGGGGTGGAGTTGCACGAGTGTTCAGTTGCACGAGGGTTCAGTTAAATGGGGTTTAGTTGCACGAGGGTACCGTTATACAAGGGTTCAGATGCACGGTGGTTCAGTTGCAAGGTGGTTCAGTTGCAAGGTGGTTGAGTCGCAAGAGGAGTTCATTTACAAGGGGAGTTCAGTTGCACGGGGGTTCAGTTGCAAGGGGGCTCAGTTACACGGTGGTTTAGTTGCAATGGAACTAAGATAAGCTGGTATGCATGTATATTTTAATTGAATATCATGGTTGCAGCGGCAGCTGCAACCTAGTAAAGAGTGAACTACGGCCCATAGTAACCAAAAGTTAAAAAACGCATTTAGTAAAAAACTGCCTAATGGAAAAAAATTTCCATCTGACACTGGTTCAGGAATGGTAACTATCATTTCAGTTTGTATTAAAAATAAAAGTTTTATTGGGAAAAAAATTATGATTATTTCGAAAAAAGCCTGAAACCCCTCGAATTGTAAAGCAACAGGGAATTTACCTAACAACGGGAAATTTTTATAGACCTTAAAAACATTTGGCTAGTTAGGGAGGGACAGAGATGCCTCAAAGGGTGTATTTTAATATCAATACATTGAAATTCTCATTCAGGCTTCAGGTAAATACAGAGTTAATTCTAAGAATGAAGCAAGAGGAAGATGGAGGTAGAAATTGATGTGTAATCCCCAGGGCCATATTCTGGACTTTTTTTTTGGGGGGGGGGTATTTTATCCGGCGGACGGCAAAAAAACTTAATAAAAATATGGAATTTATATTTAATCCCTCTTGATTTCTGAAAATATTTCTGGTGTAATCTGCTATTATGAAAGTAAAGAGCAACAAAACCTCAAAATTAATAGAATTTATCCTGTATAAGAGGGGGACTGCTCGTTCAGTTGAACAACCGTTCAACTGAATGTTTGTCCAGTTGCACGAGAGTTCAGTTACACGAGAGTTCAGTTGCACGGTGGTAGAGTTACACAGGGTTTAGTTGCAATGGTGTTTGGTTGCAAGGGGGTTCAGTTAAACGGGGTTAAGTTAAACTAGTTAAACTAGAGAAGTAACAACTCCTCTTTTCACAGCAGGAGAATGAATGACTGTTACTTAAGTTATTCCTAAAATCATTCTCCTGCTGTGAAAAGAGGAGTTGTCACTTCTCTAGTTGATAGAGCATTGAAAGTTTGTTCAACACGTTTCTTGGATTTAGAACTCAACCACCTTAGAGATATTTTATTTGGGAATGGTTATCCAATTAGTTTAATAAATTCTGTAATTGCAAAACGCATTAAAAGATTATCAGATAGTTCCACAGAAAACACAAATCAAAGAGAAAATTCAGTTTATCTTGGTCTCCCATATGTTAAAGGGATTTCAGACCACATTTCAAAAAATCTAAGGAAAAATAACATTTACACTTATTATAGACCCAGAAAAACTATCAAGTCCCAAATTTATCAAGGAAAAGACCCTATCCCGATAGGTGAAAACTCCGGTGTCTACAGAATTCCTTGTTTGTGTGGTCTTTGGTATATCGGAAGAACTAATCAGCGACTAACTGATAGATTAACTCAGCACTCTATTTTAATTAATAATACACTTAAAAAGTGGAAAAAACCAGAAAATTTTGACTCTGCCCTTGCAGAACACATTTTTTAAAAACCAGACCATACTATTTTGTTTAATCAAGCTAGTCTTATTTCGCATGACAAAGGTATTGTCCAGCACTACAGAGAAGCTGTTGAAATTTATAAATACCAACATTTAGGTCTATAGCTTTAAACAGAGATTCCGGTGATTTAAGAATAAACGAGTCATATTTCGGTTTTCTCGAAAGAGAAGCCGAAACTTTAGTAATCCCTGAAATAAACCTTGAACCACTTTCACAGTCATCTAATCAAACACGTGATCAACCCCTTAGGTCTCAAAGGGTGTCTGCAAGAAATTCATTAATTAAAATCCGAAATCAAATTACATAGTTCTCCAACTTATTTAATTGCTGGTTCGTTTTGTTTTTTCGAGTGAATGAATTGATTCCTTCTCTTTGTCAGATGTTCGCTAGTATCCGTCGATGGCAGTTCATTTTGGATTTTGTGCAAATCGCGGTTATTGGCAAATGACTCCATTTTCTTGTTGTTATGTAGTTGGTTTTAGGTCTTTTAATTTTTTGGCTTGTATTGATATATCGTTTCGTTTCACGCTGAAAAAGAGAAGCGTTTGTCCTCTCGAAATATTAATTTTGTTTTTGCAGTATCTTAATTTTTCCTGTAAAAACCCCATTTTTGCTCGTTTTTCTTTCTTTATGTGATGTCAGGCCAATGTGGTTTAAGAAATTATCATCTTCGAGATTCTTTGCAGGTTTGAATTCTTTCATCTACAAATGATTTTATTTATCCGTATCTTATATCTTACCCTGGCATCTTTTTCGCAAGAATTCATTTCCGGCTCCCGAGTCATATGCATGTGAATCATAGCCAACTAAGAATGAAAAGATCACAACAAATGATATTCTAATGAAAAGTTCAGATTTTATCAAAGCTAAACTAGCCGATTAGACAGGGTGAACAGACTGTCAAGGAAAAGGAGCTATCTGTCACAGACAAATTAAGATTAGATAATCTAGCTATAATTGTAATGATACATGCATAATATATATATATATATATATATATATATATATATATATATATATATATATATATATATATATATATATATATATATATATATATATATATATATATATATATATATATATATATATATATATATATATATATATATATATATATATATATATATATATATATATACTACTGTTGATATTAAGGCTCACCTTAAGAAAATTTGCTGGTGAGTGGGAGATCAAGAAAAGTTCGTTGCCGTAGTAGCTGGTACTGGAGCCTATGTAGTTTGGGCTATAAAGGATGCAGCATCCCAAGGAGGTCTAGGATAGACATCAGTTACGAGCTTCACATATACTCTAGATCTGATGTGAGGGGGGGTGCTATGAATTATGCTGCTGAATTGGTGCCTCTCATTGAAAAGGCTAGAAATATTGTCAGCTTTTACAGAAGTAATGTTGAAGCTACCGACAAATTGCGCCAGGTTCAAATCTCCATTGACAATTTTTGCACACAAAAAATAAAACCTGATGTGACCACTAAATGGAATTCGCTTCTCGCTATGTTGCGTAGTATACAAGACTTGAAAGTCGGTAACAAGCTCGTTTGCACTTCTCGGTAAAGGGGACCTCATACTCACTAATAGTGAGTGGGGTGTTATTTCAAATGTGATTCTGGTACTTAAACCCCTTGAAGGGGTAACTCTCGAGCTCTCTTCTAAAATCAGTCCCCATCTCAAAAGTTCGGACTTTGCCAAAGACTTTTCAGACACCACTTTGTTCACTTGGTGTTGTCTAAAAATTTTAGAGTTGTCTTAAAAATATAACCTTAACAACAATTTTTTTGTGTAGAGAATTAAATTTTTTCCTGACATATAACAAAGATAATTTGATTTTTTTGTGATGTGGGTAGAGGACGCATCATATACGAATTTAGGACAATTGAAAGTATGGTTGTGAACCACATTGATTGGTAAAGTTTTTGTTATAAATTGTGTTGAGCCGTTGTCGGGTCGTACAGCGACAAATTACGTTGCCCAGAGATGATTGTAGAAATTGACGGACCCAAAATTGGAAAAAAAATATAAGAGAGGACATTTTTTTATTGAAGGGCAGTGGGTGTTAGGAGACATAGAGAGGGACTTAGGAAGTTGTTGCTGTATAAAATTCATTGTAGGTTTATAAGCCTTTGTCAAGTCACACCCGTCTCAATTGCCATATATCTTGATCCGCCTTTCAATACTATGCGTATTTCATCTGACGATCTTCTACAAGTTGAGAACAAAATTGCAGCCAAAATAGACTTGGCCTGGCTGACTACTTAATCTCGAACAGACAATACAAGTTCCACCACCGTCTCTGTGATGCAGTCAAATCAAAATCAAGCCAGTTTGTGGGGTTCACGCGATGAAGTCAGTACAGTTAATGAAGGACCTCCTTCGATAGGTGCCGAATATATCATGAGTCAGCAAACTTTAAATAGTGAGCCAACAATTCCAGAGAGAAACTTGTCACCTCATGTGGTGGAAATATCGTGCTATGGGGTCCCAAAAACATCTGCACGAAGTTGTAATGAAATTTATGTCTGTGCCTGCTACCAGTGGCCCTTCTGACAGAGTCAAGAGTGTTACCAAGTCTGGTCGGATAATCACTGAACGGCTGAGCTGACATGCCCATGTTTTGCCATCAGTTTGTTTTTCTCTTCATGATCCCGAATAATTCCACATATGAGTTTTATCATATTAATTTTTTTAATTTAATTTCTTATTTTTTTCTTTATTTTATTTTATTTTGATCTTGAAAAAAAAAGCCATAAAGAATAACGTTTGTTTGAAAACTGGTTTACTGAACTTCGTCAAATCCATGAGATAGCAAAAAACTGATCCGAAATACAGATATAGATATATCAAATAACGAAAGTAAAACAATCCATATATCGATATATCGATTAATCAAATTGTTACTTAATATTAGTGCTGGAGCATCAAAAATTGATTAGTTAATTGCCATGTACATCACACAAGACAGACTGGTTTTTAATATACCCGTGCATGCATTACACGGTTGTCAAAAGGTTTATATAGTTCAGATATAAACAACGATTTGCTGAATCAACAAAGCTCAAAGTTGAAATTTCTTTTGGTAACCACATATGTACGCTTTAGACAGTAGTATAAACTCATATGTTTAACAAAAATAGGTAGTACTGTGCAAAATCTTCATTATAGTGACGGGACGGAGGGAAGTTAGGGACCAGATATTTAAGTTCCGCGTGAGCTGGGGGGGGGCACTTACCCCTATCCGCCCTCGGTTGGCACTAGCTCCTCCTCATCTGGTCACCCCTCCCCAACCGCGCAACATATAGTATACAAAAAACATAAAAAACAAGATATAACCATAAAAACTAAACGCGTAACACCCCCCATATCATTTTTTTATTCTATATGTAAATTGTTTAAGTTACTGCGCTAAGGGGGGGGGGCCGGTGCGTCCTCTCAGCCTTACAAATATTTTTTTAAAAAACACTTAATTATTCATCATCATTAAAACATTTTCTTGTTTTAATAATTTAAAATGTTCAATTCAAAAAGAACTCTCTTTTTTTAGACCTTTAACTTTCTTACATGGAAACACATAGTACATCTTCAAATAGGACAGAAATTGAATCATTTAGGATTTAAAATTTAGATATACAGTGACTACAACTTTTTGAACGAAAAATAAATCATTGATAAAGAATATAATACGTATTGCTTCTCATAGTGATACTCGTGATATAAATAGATAGGTCAAATCAGATGTAGTTTGGTGATGAAATTTGGATATTCGATTTAGGAATCATTTAACTATTTTAGTTTTTATTTTCAGTATTCAATTGAAAGTCCGATTCTATTATTTGTTATTAAAATGCCATATAAGCGCTGCTAACCTTTTAGTCTAGAGGTTTTGTATTCACATGCTAACAAACAGATTTGGGACTGCCTATATGTATGATACCATGTTGAATTCTTGCTCTTTTAACTTTTCTAAATATTTCTTATTAACTACTCCAAAATAAGAAATTGAAATACCTGTGCTAAGAATATTGCTAAGATAGAACTGAAACTAGTTGCATTTTAGACAATACAAGAGCACCGTGTGTGATTTGTATCAGACTTGATGCATTGTTTATAAAAGTATAAGCGTTACCAACCTAGACACTGGTTCTCTTCTTCTCATTTTGATCATATCGCCCACCGAGACACATGGGTGCTTGTTACGCGCCTTATAGACAAACACATGAGGGTCATTGTGCCCCCCTCGGAACATGACTACCCCCCTAATCGTCTACGGGTACCAAGAACATAGGTTCAGGAACTTTTAGTTAATTCCTTTTTTTTAAACACCGTTGCCAAGCGTCGATTACTGTAAGAAATATCTACATGACTTGGACACTAAACTTGGCATCAACAGCCATTTTAAATTACTATATGTTGAATTAAGAACTAAGTCATATACTAATCGTGTTGATTCTGTCCGTTTAGAAGCCGTAAATCTTTGTAAAATAATGAGAATAAAAGGCAAAATCTCAACTATTGTGAAACTTGATGTATGTCGAATACGTAAAAAGAGGATCCATTTTGAAAGATATGTTGCAATGGATTAAATTGTAGTACATATTAATATTTAAAGCGTCAGTGCTCTAACTACATTTTGTTTATTTATTTATATGAACTTTTGAGATTTA
The DNA here is from genome assembly GCF_049724085.1 of Artemia sp. Qi Xiang Cuo. NCBI lineage: Eukaryota > Metazoa > Arthropoda > Branchiopoda > Anostraca > Artemiidae > Artemia > Artemia sp. Qi Xiang Cuo. Next base: position 21,388 of record NW_028300325.1, read on the forward strand.
TACTATTTACTAACATAAATTGTGGACACTACAACAAAATAAATTTAACATGAAATCACGAATTATATATCATTAAGACATGCATTTCGAAAGTTTAACACAACAAATTAAATCTTAGAGACTCAAACTAAAATAAAAATAAAGATCAACTTAATGTCTAAATTCTCTGGTATATTAAAAGTAAATTTTGTAAAAAATTAATTAGATTGGGTATCATTTGGTGATCGTGGGGGTTGAGGGACGTGGATGAGGTCTGTGCCGCAGAATTACTCGTGAGCCGAGCTGAAAAAATCCAAGTATATACGAACCTTGAAAATTGACCACCCTACAACGTGTTTACTGTTTAGGCTACTAATGTCGTTTTCACCTAAAAAATTCTTTACAATTTATTAAAAGACAATCGACCGCCCTTATATTTCTTAAGTTTTCATGATTATATTTAATTTATTTTTTATTTTTTAATGGTGTTGAATTAAACAAATAACGTGTTTTTTAAATGGTTACTTTTTTTCACTGCTACTTAAATATCATCTACTTTAATAGAAAATGTATTATTGATTAAAATAATTGATCATTTGTCCAAAACTCATTAATGTTTAATATTTACTGTATTTTGCTTCATTTTGCATGAACTATAATTGTTTTGTGTGTTTGATATATTTTTAAAAAAAGTGTCTAAAAATAAAATTTTCTAAACGACCCACAGTACATACATATCGTGCAGTGCCCCCCCACCCCCCTTTGAGTGTGCATTTGCCCCCCCCCCCTTGCAGATGTCCTTACCAATCAATTACTAAAGAAACATGTCTAATAAAATGACCATGTTACTTGTTTCAGATGTATTAGTATTAAAAACGTATGTCTATTTAAAAACAAGATATCTGATAGGCTATACTAGCAACTACATAATCTATACTAGATATGTATCTTAATATAAGAATACATTCACAATCTCATTTTTTTTCTTCATTGGTTTTTTTGCTTTTTTTTTGCTTGATTATATAAATGTTACTTAGTGGTGTTTTTTTTTTTTGGGGGGGGGGGGTTAAAGGACCGACAGGGTGTACCCAGGAAATTTTTTTTGGTGCTGTATTACTAGTAAATAAATAAATTATGATTAAGATATGGATATATATAGAACAATCAGGCTCTTAGCTGAAAAGAAACTTGTCGGAGGAGAGATTGCATTGGGCTGACGCTTGGGGGCCCATAAGGGAGGGGGCAAGGGGGCGCGAGCCCCCTCCCCCCTGGCTGAATTACTTTCTTATCTATTGGTATTAATTTAAAAAACTTTCCAAACACTAAGTTTTCAGATAATAATAAAGATCTCTAGTAATACACAAATAGGCCGAAATAGAGTAGATTAATATCCCAAGAGTAAAACAACCACCAATCACTATCCACAATCAAATGAAACTCAAAACGAATCGAAATTATAATAAATGGCTGAGTCACACTCAAAACGAGCAAAATTAAAATTACAGGGGCGGACAGCCCACAGTCCTTCTCAAGACCATAACATAACTGAGAGTATACTCCAAAAATAAAGAAATGGCCATGGGTTGTCAGTTTAATTTACCTGTACTGATATTTAACTCCAGTTATTATTCTAGTTTCTGCTCATTTTGAGTTTTATTTATTTATTGATGGTGATTTGTGTTAGTGTTACTCTTGCATCATTACTTTGCTAAATTTTTGTCAATTTTTGCCTAAATGGAGCCATTTATTTTTCTTTTAAAATATTTATTTTGTGGAAAAAGCTTTTTTAGGTTAATGTACGTGCGTTTTATTGACAGTCATTTTCAAGAAAAAAAAACATTTTATATCGTTTCGTTTTTTTTCTTATATAATCCTAAATATTTTTGGATATTTGTGGGGGTTTGAAATGACCGAATTACCAAAGTACAAATTTTTCTGACAGTTAAACAATGCTGAACGAAAAAGTTTTCTAACAGTTTTTACTAGATGGGTTTTGGAAATGAATTGGCTTGAGAGACTGATAGCCCTCCAATCTCTGTTTACTCTTAAAAAGGACCCTAGGACCAACTTTTAATTTTGAATTGAATTGTCTTTCTCAAATGTTTCGATGATATTTCTAGCTATTATAGAGTGATGCTGCCTGTGATATTGCTTTTATGCCTTTTTGAAAACCTGCATGTATACAATTTTTTCATTTAATTGGAAGTTTCGCCTAAACACTTCCTAGAAGTTTCACCTTAATACTCTAAGCGTCATTAGTTACAGTAACTGAAGTTGTAGTTCTAAAAGTATATACATAGTGCCTTCTGGCTAGTTCAAAATCCCCCACAACTTGCTCTTCAATATCTCAATTAAAACCATAAATCTTTATTGAAATATTTCTTGGTCAATTATTTAAAGTTCACATAATCATAGTTTTTTTTTTGATTTATTTAGACGTCAGCTTACATATGTATTCCATGTAATTCATGACTAACGAGTTATATAATAGTTGTACTATGTTCTACAAAAAGACTATCTCTGAGTTTCTATCAACGGTGTTTGGGGCAAATAAGATATCACGGAGAGGGGGGGGCTATTGTATCTCCATAACGTTTGACTCTTAAAATGGAACGATAATGATGCATGTCCAACGAACTGAGACTACTGTAAAGCTCAAAAGATCCACTCTACAGACCAACCTTTCATCCTAATGGAGCATAACTTAAAAACCCCCGCCCCCGACTCTGGGGAGTTGTGTCAACCACGAAGGCTGTGTGCTGAGAGCGCTGTGACTATTTTTGAAAAAAAATAGTTAGGGGAAATGATGGGTGTAGGAGGGGTGTTTGCTCTTCAAGCCCCTTTGACTATTAAAGATATCAGTAGCACTTTCAGCTACCAATCGACTAGGCCATGTTCGAAGTTTCTACGACAACAACCGGTCGACATAAAATGTCTATCCGATATATGTCTAACAAACATTACCTGTAGTGGTGCGTGTGTGGGGGGGGGGCTATTGGCCGTAGGAGACCTTTTACTCATAAACAGAAAGAAAAAACTTATGATAACCAAAACAAAGACCCATATTTGAATTGTGTACGCCCCCTATTTCTATAAGAACGTGATATGCCCCCCGGGCGTAACTAACAACCTACGCCCTATGGGCTATATGGAGGGGGGTATCTTAAAAGATATAATTGCTGGACCTTTCAACTGCACAGAACAAAATGGCTATCTTAAAAATTATGATTGAATGTGTTTGGGGAAATGATAGGTGTATGGGGGGGGGGGGTGCTGGGGGCTGCATGACCTCCAAACACTATTGACTGTTAAAAAGGCCATGAAAACTTAAGATTACAAAAAAAATTAACTCCCTTGGAGGTTTTTACGACCAACCTTTCTTTAAAAAACCTTATATTAACCCAGGTCCTAACTTACAACACGTTAGCTGAGGGTTGTGGGGGGGGGGGGTTGTCACTATAAAATTCATAAAATCCACCACATAGCCATAAACGGACCACCCGGGCTCAATCCCCCGATTTTGGGGAGATGAGTGCGGAAGTGATTTACGGGGGGGAGAAGGAGCTGGCTGCCCTCAATGAGCTCATGTGAAGCTGCTATGATATTTTTTTCTATACGAAGTGACCTGGTCGAAAAAGAATAATATATTGTGCAAACATCGATCTTTACTTAGGCAGCGCTATAGCGCTGCCTATGATAGTTTGTCTCGAGATTTCACTTATACCGCACTGGAAGTGTCGATTAGACCAGGTAAGCTCCCCTCCCCCTCTAATAGTCCGTCTATGGGTGCCTCAGGACAGACCCAAAGTTGTTTGGACGTGTATAGTTTGGGTTATATATTTGCACATTACGGGTAGTGTTGGGTAGGTTAGAGGCGATGTCAAAATGCTTTACTCTCATTCCCTCACCCTAATTTGCAAATATATAGGCTAAAGTCTATTATTATATAAACAAAACACGGGCGCCCATAAGAGGGGGGGCAGGGAGCGCCCGCCCCCTGGCGGAATGATGTTGCCTTATTTTTATATTTTTGTTCTAAGATTTATATTATATTGCCCTACAATTGCTACTTAAACGAGGTTTGCCCCCCCTGGACTTCAGTACTGGGCGCCCATGAAACGACCGGTTATATGATGTGTGTTTCCTTAGAATTAGCCTAGATTTACTTCTTGAGGGTGTTCGGCCTTGTTCTGTGACCTCGAAGACATGCGATAGCTTGTATAGTGAAGATGCGAACTAGCATCTTCAAACAGGGTCTATCATCTGAGAAACATATGACTAGATTTCAAAGAGAGTTTTTTCATAGCATTTACACTATTTGGACTTAATGATTTCGTTGTGTAGGGTGACGAACTTCCTTAGGATAGGTTAAGTTACGTATTTCATATCTTCTCGGCCTTACCCCCGCCCCCTGATTTGAAAATATATAGCCGTAATTCGATTCTTAATTTTTATATTTGTATCCTTTTTTATTTTATCAGCATTAACCAAACTTCTCTTCTTGCGTGGGTCCCAGCAAATAGAAAAGTACTATTTTTTATCTTTATCCCTTACAGTTCTGTGGTCATCCGCCCCCCCCCAAAAAAAAAAAAATTTAAGGTATTGTCATTGAGTATGAATGCTCAAGAGTGTTATTAATTACTGGTAGTTTTATTTTAGTAATTATGCAGAAACAATACTTATCATTAAACAGGATCGAATGTCCATGTCAAAATTACATGCAAATTACTTGAGCACCGTTCTAAAGTATTGGAAACACGAGAATGCGCCTCGACAAAGACAGTGACCAGATTTCTAGTACCTGGCACTTATCGATCTTGCGTTCAACAAGGGTTTCTCACTACAGAACGTAAATTTAAAATGAAGATTTTTGAGGTTTAGGGAGGACCACGTACCGAGGTTAGGTTCAGTTCCGTATTTAGTACCTGCTCTGCTTTAGCGTAAATATACAGCCAAAGTTTGTTGATACAATGTTATATTTTCATAATCTTTTGTTTTATTTAATGTTCATTAAACAATACTCACTTCTCGGGTGTTTCACATTTTTTATTACAAGTTACACAATTTCCCATTTTTTAAGTCAAAGGTTTTAGTCCCATGGTAAAACAGTAACCTCGAATCCAGTAGCTTGGACTCTAGGGGGGGGGCCGTCGCGTATTCGTTTACGCGGTGGTGGCTTACGGTATATTTGCCTGACAAAAAAACGTAAATCTACAGACCTTGATTTAATACCAAATAAAAAATTATTAATAAGTAATCACCAAAAATATAAAATCCTCAATTGGAATTAGCATTAATCAATCTTATGGAATTAGAGATAAATCTGTCCAAGAAATTATGGATAATTATATCTTGTTTGGATTCAATTCTGTCATCCCAGGTGAGTATATCTAGTTTATTAAACCCTCTACCTTTTCTCTACTGCTTTTTCAACCGTCGACCTTTATTCAGCTATTGTTTCACCAAGATCTAGTGTAAATTTGAAGTTCTAGGGGGGGGCAGGTACCCCCCTCTGCCCCCCTTTCCGTACGACCATGAATACAAAAAATTCTAAATTTATAAATAATTATATAAAAAAAAAAACGAATTTAATTTTTTAGTTAATTTAAATATGTATATAAATCACTGTTCTATCTCAAATTACCCACCAACTATTAAATATTTAACTCAGTGTGAGGCTGTAGTACTGGAGACTGTTGGGCGATTTTTGTTATCGACATATTCGAACAAAAATTGATTTCGAATGTCGAAATGTATTATCAAAACCGACATGTCTTATTGATCTCTAACCCCATAGATATCCTGGGGGCAATCCTCCTCAAGAAAATTCTACAAATTTTCAGAATATATCTTCGAGATTCTTTGCAGGTTTGAATTCTTTCATCTATAAATGATTTTATTTATCCTTATCTAACATCTTACACTGGCATCTTTTTTCACAAGAATTCATTTTCGGCTCCCGAGTCAGATGCGTGTGAATCATTACTAACTGAGAATGAAAAGTTCTGTAATGAAAAGTTCAGATTTTATCATCAAATTATCGCCTAACATTAGTATTGGAATACCAAAAATGGATTAGATAATTTCTATTTACGTCTGACTAGACAGACCGGTTTTTAATATACCTGAGCATACGTCACACTGTGGCCAAAATGTTGATTTATTACGGAGATAAACATACAGTTGTACAATCAACAAGTGTAATAGATTAACTTTCTTTATTTAACGACATAAGTATGCTTATTAGAATACTCTATACTCCAGCTTTTAAAACAAATATGAAGTAATGTGCAATAAACGCCATGAGATATACGGAACGATGGGGAGTTAATACCAAGGGTGTTTATTCACTCAGACGCTGGGGGGGAGGCAACTACCTCTCCCCGCCCCTGGGTTGCCCTCTCCCCCCAACCGCGGGGAGGCCCACCCCCCCGTTGAAAATTAGTTTAATACAAGAAAATGTACAAAAAAATAAAAACTTAAATAAATCAGGCAAAAACCACCACAGATCTTTTTTTTAGTCCAAAATGAAATTTTTTAATTAACGTCACCTAGGGAGGGGGCATTTACGTTCTCCCCGCCTTCCAAATAATTTGACAAAAACTTTAATTTATCGATTAAATTTAAAACTGTAGATTTTGTCAATAATTTAAAATTTTTAATTTTAAAATAAGTTTACATTGTTCAAAATTTAAAATATTGAAATCGATAAACCCAGTACATCTGAACATATGACAAACATTGACTAATTGAAGAGATAGAAGTTATATAAACAGTGATTACAATTTTTTGAATGAAAAACAAATCCTCGAAAAAGAAAAAAAACTGAGTGCTTTCCATAATGATACTCTTACTATAACTATATAGGTCAAACCAGTTGTAGTCTGGTTATGGACTTTGGCAGAGGGATATTCAATTCAGGATCCTTTAATTATTTAATTTTTATTTCCAGTATTCAATTGAAACTCCGATTTTCTTATTTGTCATTAAAATGCCTAATAAGCGCTGCTAACCTCCTAGTCTAGAGGTTTTGGAGTCACATGCTAACCAACAGATGTGGGACTGCCTATATGTATAATAGCCTACTGTGTTGACTTCTTGCTATTTTCACTTTTCTAAATATTTTTTTTAACCTGATCCAAAATAAGACATTGACATAAATGTGCTAAGAAATATGACTGAAATTAGTTGCATTTAAAACAAAACACTCGCTCCTTGTGGGATCTGTCTCAGAATTGAGAAATTTTGTGTGCACGTATAAGCTGTACCAACACATTCTCTTTTTATCTTATTATCATTTTTATACACCCGCAAACTTATACAATGTTTTGATTGTTTATGTACTAAACCCACGAGTTTACGTGTGCCCCCCCCCCTCTTGAAATGAATACCCCCCTCCTCTTATAATTTTCAAAAGAATATCTTTGCCATAATTTTTAGATAATTTCTTTTTTTTTAACAAAGGCACAAAGGGGAAGATAATTTCCAAACTCTAGAAATTAATTTTCCCTTGCTACATCCCAAGAAATTTTAAAGTAATAAAAGTTGTCTGCCGCACTCATGCCATGACTAAGATTTTTTTGGCATTCATTTTCGAAGCCTGCCCAATGGATAAAATAATGATTATATCCTTAACTTTCTCAAATATTTTGAAATTTGAAATATGGTGAAAGTCTAGTGGCTCCGCCTTACTTTTAAATATGGGGTATATGTCACTATATAATGTTGCACAATCTGTGGTAATGCTTTAAATTATCGTGCATATTTATATGGACAGCGTCAGTACTCTACCTATGTTTTTTGTTTGGCTTTATGTGACCAGCTGATATCAACACTATTTATTAATATAAATTGGTGAACCTACAGTTCAGCTGAGTTTTAGTTGCAGCTGAATATGATTATAATTATTTTATTTTTTTTGGGTGTTTTTTGGAGGTTCGTTGGTTTTCGGGTCCGGTTAGTTGAGCTATAATTATGTTTTTTTTTTTTTCTATTTCTTTTTTTTTTCTCTCTTTTTTTTTGTTTCTTGTTTTTTTTTTTTTTATTATGAGGGTTTTCTCCCGCACAAGCATTTTTTAAGGGAATCGATGATGTATATATTTTTTTTAAATAAACCCATTGTTACTTGTAATTGTTACTTGTACAACCAAATAAATTTAACATGAAATCATAAATAATATCTCAGTAAAACACATATTTCGAAATTTTAACGCAACAATTTAAATTTTAGAGACTCAAAATAAATTAAAAATTAAAAGCTACTGACGATCGCTATCGTCAGGGCTATTAAAAAAAAGTCTGGTAAAAAATTAATGCGATTGAGAATGACGTGGCGAGCGGGGGTGTGGATGGAAGTGAAAGTGATGTATAGTACATCATGATTCTCGAATCTAGCTGGAAAAAAAAAAATTGAATATGATCTTTACATTTACCAACCCATAAAATTATTTACACTTTACTACTGTCGTTTGAAGTAACTCAGTGCTGTCAATTTTACTAAAAACTAAGGACCTGCACTTAAATTTATGAGTGTATAATGTGTTTGTATTATTTAGTATGTTTTCTGTCTTACTTTTAAATTACAGAAGCAACTTTGTTGCTAAATAGTTACTTTTCTGAACTACCTATTAAAGATAATTTTTTTTAAGAGCACCCCTACTTTCCCGTCAAAAAAAAATTTAGGCGCTACGATCTTTTCTTGATAAGAATATACATAACATGAATATTATATTTAAAATAATATATGGCACATTTCTTTTGATAAACGGCTTTTTTTTATTTTATACTGCCATTTTTAATTGATTTTGGACTCGTTGTTAGTTTCCCCAAAAATTCTTTAATCTGTAGATACTTTATTGAGAGTTTATTTTTCGTAACAATTGTACAATATAATGTAAAGTAGTTATATATAAACAGAGTTGTTATTTATAAACAAAATATTTTTAGCAGAAAGTTTATCATATATTTCCATAATTTAACAAAAATTTATTATACCAAATTTATTATGTAATAATAAACTAGTATGTGCAGATTAAAGCTCATTACAAGCACAATTTCGGAATTGCCATAAAAGTTGATTTGTTGATTTATTGCTATCAGTATTTAGGTTCACCGGCGGATCTAGAGGAAAATCTTGGGGGAGGCCGCGCCGGACACAGGGCGCCAAAAACTGATTATACAGGACTAATTTGATAGCTCTTTATTTATATGAAAACACTGCCAAATATGCTCATAAAGGTAAAACGTAGCAAAAGAAAATAAAAACAGTACCACACTACACAACTAAACTCAATCGGCGAGCTTGTCTGAGAGCGAACATATCGATAGCATCGTCTGTTTTCGGCAGTTCGTCTCTGTAAGTCTGCATGAGTAGTAGAGCCTCCAACCTCTCTTCAGTCATCGTGCTTCGTATTGATGAACATGTCCTGTCAACCTTTGAAAACATTCGTTCTGCTTCACAGGTTGACACAGGAAGCGTCATGAGAATTGTCAACAATGCGAAGATGTTGGGAAATACATTTTCCTGACAACTGTTCAGCGCTGAAATAGCTGTTTTCGGTTTTTGCACGGTTTCCTTAGACCAATACTTGTTCCAAATCTCGAACTCGGTTTTAACGTCTATCTCCGTACCCACGAGCAGCTCCTTGTACTTTTCGTACCCTGGCTGAACGTCCTCCCAGCGTTTGCCATTAACCACAGCCGGGATCAAAGCTGAAAGTTTTGCAGCATTCGTAAAATGGCAGCTGAACCGCTCCGTAAAATCAAGCAGCATGGCGTCCAGGGCTGGAATAAATGCCGCCATCCTATAATGACTTTCTGGATCCATCTTGGGTACGCCTGCCCGGTATGTAGAACGTGAAGCTATGCGTGGCTGCGTTACCTTGATGGTAGCATCAATCTTTTCGGCCATTTTCAGAAGATCTTCGTAAAGCAGTCTGAATTTGGTTTCGGCATGTGATCGCATATCTTCCAGCATTGCCTTCACGCTGCTAATGAGGGACAAGACTCTCACGAGGTCACCATCCTTCTGTTGTAGTGACTCGGCCAAAGGTTTCATGATCGACGAAAACGAATTCAGGCAAACCAGTCCTACGAGTGTATCTGATTTTTCAATGCAGGATCGTAATGCATAAGCTCTGCTACTTGCCTCTCGATCGTGCCATCCTTCCATCTCCTGCAGAGCAGAAACGATCGACGGAAGGGAGTCCCAAAACCTGCTGATTGCTTCGTGTCTCTCTACAAATCTCGTGGTACAAAGACTGACGAGTGTCTCTGTTTTAGCTTTGTCCGCGATAAGATGCTTTTTAGAAGTCTTGTTCTCTTGGCACTTGAGCTGAAGTGAGAAATTGTGTCTCGAACAACGTCTTGGGCATTGCGCAGAATGGGAACTGAAACTATCTTTGAACATGAGAGATTTGTGGCATGGCTCACACAGTGGAAGTAATCTGCCAGTTCACACTGGCGTTTAACTTCAGCAGCAGCACCATTTGTCAAGCTTGCCATGCTAGCAGCTTTGTCGTATCCTTGACCAACGCACTTTGACAAATCCAGATTTGACTTCCTGACCTCACTCAACAGCAGCTTCCCGAGGCTCTTGCCGTCTAGCTTCTCTTCGATGCTTCTACCGTCGTCACTTTCCTCATCTCCAGCGAGTCTTGACAGGGTTTGAAAGGCATCGACAACTGCAAAAGGATCTTCTCGAATCACGTATCCCTGCTCGGTTTTACACACATAACGACAAACAATGACCATCAGCTCCCTGGTCTGCCTGTCTGTTGACTCGTCCGCAAGAAGACACCAAACCGTTGCTTTGTTTGCTTTTCTCACTACTTCGGTTTTTATCATTTCCCCAATTGTTCCAATCAGTTCATTCTGGATCTGTTTACTCGTATATTTGGCGTTGCTCGGTGCATTTTCAAGTAAATTTTTAAGTTGCGAGTCTCCACTCTGAATCCGATACCGAAGTAGGTGGCGGAAATTCCCGTCGTTTACTGCTGTAATGACATCAGAGTCTTGGATATCAAGTTTGCCATCATCACGGTGGCCACGAAGGGGATATTCTGTGCCCCGCAAAGCTTGACAGTTTCAACAACGCTTCTCAAGAGTGCACGGTTCTGCTGTATTTGCTTGACCCTTTCACAGTCCAGAGCATTCCTGATATCTTGATCTTGACTACCGCGCTGAAACGTTGTTAGCAGCGCGGCAGTTTTTTCCTGGCAGTGTTTGTGAAACTGTGCTTCAGCATGGTTTGTCAGCGCACCATCTTTCCCGGTAAGTTTCGAATAGTCTTTTAGCGGTTTCAAGACCAACTTTCCCATTTTTTGCCCTCCGCCACCTCCAGATAAAGCCGACCATCCTCCTCCGCTTTCGTTGGTCCTCATCAAAACACAAACACTGCACCAAAGGCCTTCGTGGTCTGGATGACGACTCACTGCGAGCCAAGGATACCGGGAAAGATGTTCGGTATTCAAGCGACGCTTGACTTCGCCACCTTTTCTCTTTTGTGTCGAGACTGGAAGATCAGATTGGTTCTTTGGCTTCCACCTTTCGTTCATAAAAAACATAATTTCGCCAGAAGACAACTGATTTCGCTCTTTCAGCGCTACTGCAATACCAAAGTCATTCGACGGCGTGAAGTCAGTTTCAGGCGAGAAAATAGCGCTGTGATTCTGCTGCGGGTGCGGGGACTGTGAAATCAGTGTTGGGCTATGTACCACCAAGGTTTGAGTACTGCTTCTTGATCCTTCAGTCAGCTGATCAGTGTGTGTCGTTTCGCCGAAGTTTGTTATGAAGGCCGTCTGTGAAGTGGACGGAGTTGTTGGTGACAGTTCGTTCTCCTGGCTGAATGCGTTTTTGTGCATTCCGACCGTCGACTCAGAGTGGGCATCAGAAGTTGCCGTCGTCTCAACATCTAACAAAAAAGTTTCTCTTTTAAATTTTGCACAAGACATTTATTGTAAACGTATATACACTTTGTATAATGGCTTGCTTTAGTAGATTTAACTCTCAACATGGTGAAGGCAGAATTGGAACGAAATTTGAAAATAAACTGAATCAGCAACATTAACTTTAAACTCCCCCAACAATCTTGAACTTTCATACCCCAAAACTATTTCTAGGAAACCCGGACTTTAAAATAAAATACCACCCTAAACATCACTAATTTAATTTGCAACCCCAAGAACCGATCCCCGACATATGCTAACAAATATTTTTCAAGAGCTGAAACCTGAAACAATTATCACCGAAGTTTACAAGGCTAAAGAGAGAGCTTTAACTGCAAGAATTTGAAAGATAATTTCAGAGCTGACACAGTGTGTCGGTAAAAATACTGCTTTAAGCCAATATCATAACCGTCAGGCGAGACAAGTGGGCTGGTAAAAATCAGGTCAAACGCTTCGGACAAATTGCATACGAAGAACACTGTACAAGAGGGACCGTATGCAATATATAACAACAAAAGCAGCTGGTACACGATGAAGCTTGACGAATGAGCCTTATCAGGAAAGCTATCCGACAATGGGCTAAAGCTAGAATTTAGAAGTGTTTATACCCACTTTAAACGACACTCCTTCCTTATTGTTCTATCTTTAAAAGCTTACCTTTAATCTGATCTTTCTTGGCAAAATAATCAGAGATGTCCCTCGATCCTTTACGGCTTTCCGCCATCATTCTTTGTTTCTTCTCTGTTCTATATTCATGCCCTGATTTTTTTTCCGATCCATTTTAAATGCGTTTCCGTCTAACTGGTCTAACACACGGAGCAAAAATACTCCGAAGGCAGTGGCAGGGTCGCTCGCGCCTAGCCTCCCGCCGGTTGGATCTAACCACCCACGCAACTCCCCAAAGACATACGTTTCTCGTAAGCATTCACAAAATGTTTTGCTCGTTTAGCACGTCCCAAAAATAAACCCAATAATCATGATTCGTGCAGTGTCGGATTTGAACTTTAGATAATGTGATAAAAAGAAAGTAAAAAATGACGGCGTATCCGATTTTTTTTTAGCGTCGGCCTTAGTTGAATCAATCACAAAAAAGGGTCGTTTGCACGATGGATGAGAGGGCGCCAGAAAATCTGGGGGGGGGCCCAGGGCCCCCCCCCCCAAAGTTGTAGACACAACTTTTTTGAAATAAAAAATAATTATACTTTTGTTATTTATTATATTATTTCTGGTTGTGACTTTTTTTTCAATTTTTTTTTTTCAACCCAAGAAGGTCAAAGAGATTATTGACTCCGATGTGATAATCTGCTCAGTCTAAATTTAAAATATAACAATTTAAATCACTGGTTATTATAATTATATTGTTTTATTTTGAAGTTAAGCTGTAATTTTTATTTCTGGTCTGAGGAAGGTACATGTAAATTTGCTCAATAGATTCGTTCCATAGCCCCATCTGTTGTTTGCACATGGGTGGGATAGACAAGAAGAAGAGTAAAAAATTGTGTGAAGAGAAGAAAAATTCTCAACAGCAACCGTACAAGAAAATCGAAATATATTTTTCTTGATTAATATTGCTTCTAATCAGTAGTTGTGCCAAACCTATCCTGCTCAAGTCATCCTCAGGGCTATACTGTGGTGTTTATCCCTCCCATAGTATAGTGCAGACGGTTTGATATCATCTATTTTCCCTTCTTATTTTAGTTTTATATTTGTGTTTAAAGCTTTTTCCAATAGGCAATGTTCAGAAGTCCTCCAAAAAAAACGTTCCCCCAGATCCCAAATCAAATTCCATAGTGAAAGATACCCATCCTGGCTGGTCAAGCACATTATCTGAAAGTTCTAATGGTGGCTCCAATTTGGATAATAGGAAAATGATAACTTTATTTCCTAATTCAACCATAAATGATGATAATTGGTTTCAAGAGGTCCTATCTAGAATATCTAAAAAAAGGACAAAAATATCCACAATTAAAGGCATTACACCACTCCCTGCCCAATATCCTCCTTCCAAAAACTTACGAATTTACCTTAAAATTACCCACTACCCCCTTTGAAATAAAAATGATCACTGCAATAAGAGTTGCAATTTTTAAATTGCTAAAATCAATGTTCTCTCTTAACATTAACCGTGATGGATCTCTGCTTATAGCTGTAGAAGATCAGAAATCAGCAGATACAATAATTAACCTAAAATCCCTTCTGAATATCCCAATTATTGCATCTAATTGGAACCCAAAACAATCACCAACAAAAATTGTAGTTTACAATGTTCCCCCAGAGATATCTACTCAGGAGTTAAAAGAAGGCCTCTCAGATAGGACTGGAAACACAATCCCAGTTGAGGATGTTACCCAACTTGGAAAACCTAATTCTACTGGCCTAAAAACTAGTAGATCCTTCTTATTCACACTAAAGGATAAAATTGATATCCCAGAAAAATTATTCCTCTTTGGGCAAATCAAACCACACAAGGAATACAAACCTAAGCCTATTCAGTGTCAGAAGTGTTTCAAACTGGGACACACGACAAACAAATGCAATGAAATTCTCCAAGAGTGTAGTAATTGTAAATCTTTCCATCCTAAAGAGCTGACAACTTGCAAAAACACCCAGCCTACATGCATCAATTGCAAAGGTCCACATGAATCTACAGATAAATCATTATGCCCTGCATACAAGAAAAGAGCACTAACACTCCAAATAGCAACAGAGAAGGCCATTCCATACCCATTTGCAGCAATGGAAGCAAATGCTTCCCAACAATACCACATAAAGCCTGTAATGAAACCAACAAAAACCCCCAAGTCAACTGCCCCAAATGCTTCAAGCACCCCATATAAAACAATATCTTCTAAGCCCCCTAGCTCAAATCCCTATCAGAAGGAATCACCAAGCCAGCAAGCCTTGTTTTCCGGTGAGATGAGTCCAGCCTGGCCCTCCCTCCCAAGAAGAAACAAACCAGAAACACTACCAGGAATCAATCCCTTAACCAACAAACAGGATGCACTACCTAAAATGCAATCCCCAAATATATGCTTATTCATTCTAAACTGTAATGCAGTTCAGGCCATGAACATACATCAACTACAGAAAACAAAAATTATTGCAGAATTGGCAAAAATCTACATCCCAGATGATATGCTCATTCAAGCAAAAAAAGACCTTGCTTTACTTTTAACAAAGCTGAACATTGATACACAGTCATATGAAGAATAAATCAACAACAAAACATTTATCAATACTCCAATGGAATGTAAGATCACTCACAGATAATAAGCTAAATGAACTAATATCATTTATGAATAATAATTCCATTAATATTGCTTTCCTCCAGGAAACTCATTTAACCCAAAATCAACAAATTAAGTCTCTGGGATACACTATCCTGAGAAAGGATAGATCTTCAGAGAGAAAAGGAGGTGGTGTAGCTTTATTAGTTAATAATAATATAAAATTTTGTGGCATCAATTTTCCAGATTTTGAAAATGATGTTGATGTAATTGGTATAAGTGTTTGGCTGAATAATTTAAAAACCTACATAATAAGCTTTTATAACCCTAATGGCCAAACTTCAGATGCCAAGGATTTCTTTAATTATATAAATAATTCTAATATGTTAAAAAACATCATTATTTGTGGTGATTTCAATGCCCACAGCCTTTTGTGGGGGAATAAACCAGCAAATAAAGCTGGTAAATTTATTGAGCATATGACTTCAAATAATAATGAATTAGCTGTTGCTACCCCTCCAAATCTAAATACATATTTTAACCCCAAAAGTGCCAAATTCTCCACAATTGACCTACAAATTGTGTCTTTAAATTTTTTGAACAAAATTTACATAAATAAAATTGATAGTCTGTGTACAGACCACTTTGCTATAGTTTGCTCCCTAAATGAACATGCTGAAACTTCATCTCATACCTCCAAATATATCAACACTAAAGCAAATTGGTCTATTTTCCAAAATAAGCTAAATGATGAAATTATAAGTTTCACCCAAAGTTCATGCATTTCTAACACAACAGTTGACACACATGCTGAAGCCTTGATATCTTTACTAATAAATACAGCTAATCATGCTATCCCCAGGACAACACCTAAGAAAACATTCCCTAAACAAATTCCTAAAGCATGGTGGACAAATGAGTGCCTAAATAAATGGAAGATAAAAAAGGCAGCTAGGACAGAATTCATAAAAAAACCAACACCTACTACATATTTAAAAAAATTACAAGCAGAATCTAATCTAAAAAGGACTATAATAGATGCTAAATATAAATACTGGAATAATTTTGCAAATAATCTCTCCAGAGAAACGCATGAGCCAATTATACATAAAGTCATAAGCCACATATGTGGGAAAAAGACTTCTCCCAACCCACTCCTGTATGAGCTTATACATAATAATACCCATTATGACAACGATATTGAAAAGGCTAACCTATTTGCAACTCTTTTTGTTAATAAGCTAACATCAAACAATCAAAGCAATCTGTCCACAATTCCTATGAACCCTAGTTACCAACCACGCCCAGGATCCGAGTACATAACTAATCCATTTTCAATCCAGGAATTGAATAATGCAATACATCATATTAGGTCCAAAACTAGCAGCAGCTATGACAATATACACCCTACATGGATAAAGAATCTCACACCTTCATACAAACAAGAACTGCTAAATTGTTATAATCACGCTTGGGCATCGTCTAGGTTCCCCAATATATGGAAATGTTCGTCCCTCCTACCAATCCTAAAGAAAAATAAACCAAAAGATAACCCTGTGTCTTATAGGCCCATAATGATTACACCTGTGATGGGGAAAATAATGGAGAAAATGATTTATCACAGACTCCTCTGGTTTGTTGAGAAAAATAACATGATCCCACACACTCAAACTGGATTCAGGAAATACCACTCCTCAACAGATGCTTTCATTTTGCTAACAAATGCAATAAATGAATCTTTCTCAAAAAATAATATCCTAGTGGCAGCTTTCCTTGATTTTGAAGGAGCATATGACAATGTGAACCACCAAATCCTTTTAAATAAACTTGCAAACCTTGGAGTACCTCCCAAGCTAGTATCCTTTATTAAATCCTTCATAGAAGTGCGAAGTTTCACTGTTTGTGTTGGTTCAGCCTCTTCACCCCAAAAGACAATATCCAAAGGCCTACCTCAGGGAGCAGTCCTCAGTTGCCTCCTATTTGCCCTATATCCTTGGGACATGAACCTACCCCACACGAATCTACAATATGCTGATGATCTGGTGCTATGGTCATCTGGCAACACCTTTCAGATAGCACAGTCAAATCTGCAAAAGTCACTTTTCCAGTTTGAAAAATTCTCTCAACATTCAGATTTACCCATTGCACCCACCAAGTCAAAAATAATCCAATTTCACAGGAAGCGAAACCATGTTAATGCAAAACTAACTCTAAATAAAACAACTATTCCAGAAGATGATAATATTAATTACCTAGGTCTCATGCTTGACCAAAAACTTAATTTTCACCTCCACATTTCAAACACAATAAAAAAATGTTATAGAAAAGCAAATATACTAAAAAGACTTCTTTCCACACCCTGGGGTTGTAAGGAGAAAACCTTACTCCAGTTTTATAAATCACATATAAGACCCCATATTGATTATGGGCTCATTGTATATGGTGCATGTGCAAAGACCCAGATGCAAAAAATTGAAACAACACAAAATGATATAATACGTCTCATATTTGGTCTTAGGAAACCCACAAGCACCAAGTTTCTGCTTATGGAGAGTGGATTAAAAACAATAAAAGATAGACGTAGCTTTCTCTTGATAAAACATCTTACAAAAATTGAATCAAATAGCTCACACACATTACATAATTGGTTAAGAAATCCAGCCATGTATAGAGGTATTGCAGATGAGTATGCCAATATTCAAAAGAAGTTCCCTGTACCAGCAAAGTCTATTGCACCTACTTTCCCCCAATCCCCTCCATGGAATTGGTCATCTCCCATAATAAATACTGAATTTTCAAAATGGAATAAAGATTTAACCCTCATTGCTTTTGTTCAGAAAAAATTTGCAGAAATTAATACAATTACATATAAAAATCACTTCCAAATGTTTGTTGATGGGTCAAAAATAAATGAGAAGGTTGCAAGTGGTGTTTTCCTTCCTCACCTGAAAATTGCAATGGGCGAGAGATTATTTAATAATTTATCTATAATGTCTGCTGAGTTAAATGCCATAATCATGGCATTAGAACACCTTAAGCAAAACCAATCTTTGATTGAAAAATTGAATAATATTATCATCTATTCCGACTCTTTATCAAGCCTTGAGTTGCTGGCCGCAGCTCCTCAATATAAGTTGGACATTGACACTTATCATTGTCTCAGTATTATTGATAATCTTACTTCAAGTGGCATAAACACTTACTTCCAGTACATTCCTAGCCACTCTGGCATAAGTGGTAATCATCAGGTTGATGAAATAGCAAAAAATGCTATAAATATTGACCAGCCAAGTGGGAGACCAATCCCAATTAGAGATATTTACCGATGGAGGCTATCAGATATTAATTTTAATAAGATTAATCCTATCCTTTCCCCCTTTCCCAATAAGTATCTTTCTAAAATTTATCATAGAATTTGTTCTGGAACAAATGGACTAAATTTCCTTGTATTCTCATATAAGATTTCTAATTCAAGTGGTTCAATTCCCCTGTCCACTCTTTGCAGGCAATGTAATATGAATTATGAAACAATTGACCATTGCCTATTTGAATGTAATATGCTGACGTCTGCACAACATACCTTGCTTTCTAAACTGTTAAAATACTTCAAACACCACAAAATCCCACTATCAGTCAAGAGCCTAGCCAACTATACCTGCACACAGAGCATAGAAATCGACATCTATCATCTTTTATTTGAACTCCTAGAGTCGAAAGATCTGCTGAAAGATATCTGAATATATCTAATAAATATGAGGCAATCAAGCCAGTAGCTCTGTAGCCCACAGAGTGAAGCAAAAGGAAAAGGGCTAAATAGTATTACTGAAAAGCCCGCCTGCTGTAAAATAGAAGAAGAAGAAGAGAGGAAAAGATTCAGGAGACGCGAGGCATGAAGATAGTTTTGGATTTCAATATTATGTGATTCTGATCTGTATAACTAGGTCATCTCTTTTTCAAGCAAAGTAGGGCTATATAAATAAGACTACAAATTCTGGTAGGTTTAAATTCTACTTTTGGCTATCTTGGAAAGGGGTTAGGTTAGGAAAATGTAACTTTCAGGGATTGGTCCACACACTAAAGTAGGCTCTTTCCCGGGAAAGTATTTGAAGTACCTATCTCCACTCCTTCTCCCTCTAGAGGGTCGTGAATTTTGCCTATATAACAGGTCTATGCCTATTGAAATTTTGACAAAAAAACATTGTAGGCTACCTTAATTTTCTGTTATTGGTTTGTCTTTTTTGCTTTAGTTCTGAAAATGCACTTCCTGTTATTTGAGTAGAATTTTAGGTAAAGTTCTACCAAATCATATTATTGAGTTAGGACTAAAGTGAATAGGCTACACCATTTGATGCCTTTTTTTATGCTGATTACAAATATAATAGGCCTAGGCCTAATCATTTCTATCGAAAATGAATTTCAGCCCCCCTATATATTTCCCAATTCAGGGTTAGTTTTGGTTGGGTTAGGTTAGTTTAGGTATATATATAGGGGGGGGGGGGCTGAAACTCATTTCCAAAAGAAATGACTATTAGCCTATATTTGTAATCAGCATAAAAAAATGCGGTCAATATCTACCAAATCATATTATTGAGTTAGGACTAAAGTGAATACACCATTTGATGCCTTTTTTAATGCTGATTACAAATATAATAAGCATTTCTATCGGAAATGAATTTCAGCCCCCCCCCCTAAAAACGCCAATTCAGGGGTTTGTTTGGTTGGGTTAGGTATAGCCTATATAAGGGGGGGGGGGCTGAAATACATTTCTGATAGAAATGCTTATTATATTTGTAATCAGCATAAAAAAAGGCATCGAATGGTGTATTCACTTTATTCCTAACTCAATAATATGATTTGGTAGATATTGACCAAAAAGGCATCAAATGGTGTATTCACTTTATTCCTAACTCAATAATATGATTTGGTAGAACTACCAAATTTTAACCCATAGGCCTATCAGAATTTGTTATGTTTAAAACCACCTGACAAAAATTCAATTCTTAAAAAAATTGCTCTATTTGCTCTAAAAGTTGCTCCACAAAAACAATGGGGAAAACTTTTGCAGCTATCTTCTTTTATTTGCGAATTGAGGTCAGTTTCGTATTAATCCTAGCTAGGATTTTTTCAGATGTATTTGATTGCTTCTCTCACTTACTACGACATAAAAAAAAATTCAGAGAAATTCTCACGGTCCTCTACGGCCCAAGGGCTGTATCCAGGATTTATTTCGGGGGGAGTTTTACGCAAGGATTTTTTTTAGGCGAGTTATACAGGAAAACCATGTTACATGGCCCGCCATGTAACCTCGTCTAAATTAACCATAAAAAATTAAATAAAGTTATGTCGACTTTGCATATTTTATAGAATTTGTTATTTTTAAAACTACCTGACAAAAATCCAATTCTTGAAAAAATTGCTCCATTTGCTCTAAAATTTGCTCCACAAAAACAATGGGGAAAACTATTGCAGCTATCTTCTTTTATTTGCGAATTGAGGTCAGTTTCGTATTAATCCTAGCTTAAGTTTTTTTCAGATGTATTTGATTGCTTCTCTCACTTACTACGACATAAACTAAGATTTTTTAAGATGTATTTGATTGCTTCTCTCACTTACTACGACATAAAAAAAAAATTCAGAGAAATTATCTACGGTCCTCTACGGCCCAAGGGCTGTATCCAGGATTTATTTCGGGGGGGGGTTTTACGCAAGGATTTTTTTTTTGGCGAGTTATACAGGAAAACCATCAAAAAACGCATAAAAATTTGTTCAACCCCTCCCCCATGGATACGGCCTTGGTTAACCCTCCGGCAAATTTTTACGCTACCAAGCTATGACACTACCAATGAATTTATAAGCACTGATGCATAGGCTACAATTTAACATCAAGCCGTTGGAGGTTTATAAGGGAGGTAGCCCTCATCATATCCTGGATAGGTCTGAATGTGATTGGACAAACAATGAGAAATTGAAAAACAAGTTTTTTTTTCAAATAAAATTAAGGAGTGACATTCTAATTAATTTGACAGATATTTAGAGCAAAGTTTTAATATAATTTGAAAATGATTTTTATTCCAATTAAATAGCCTTATGTTTGAGTGGTCGGTCTTTAAGAATCGGGACAAGCCGTCAAACTATGGCGTGAAGAAGGGGGAGGTTTGCTTAACCGTAAGCTTGTCTTAGGAGGGGGTGACCCCACTCCTCATATATGAAATTATTTCCATCCGTTTTCAATTTCAGTTTAATCAAGAGACTCGAGTCTTATTTTGAGTCCAAACCTCCTTGATTATATTGAATCGGTGACTAATCAATTTGATTGGTGTGGGAAATTGCGTCGTAAAAATAAACCAGTTGGATGTTTTTAAGACGGAAGTACAGGGTAGTATTATCAATGGCTATAGGCTACCACGGTTTTACGCAAGGATTTTTTTTATCAAAAAGGTCGCTTAATTAGAATAAATAGCTCTTTTGAAAGCAATAAACAAACTTTAGCCTAATGAGTGAGGTATTGACGAAGGGGGGAACCCCCTCATATACGAAATAATGTCTGTTCTTTTTAAGTTTTAAAGTTGCTCCTTACTTTCAGTTGAAAAACTTTCAACTGAAAGTTTTATTTATTTAAACTAGTTTCTAGTTTAAATTTTAGTTTAAAATTTAGTTTCTTATCGTTTTTAAATAGTGCTGGGAAATCTGACACCACCTACATAGAAAATTTCTCTTCCCCCATGAAAAATTCCTCCATGGAGAGATCCGCCCCCTTAACGCCATCCCCCCCCCCCTCACTAGACCACAAAAAAAAAACAGAACACGGAGTTATGATCACACAAAAACCAATCTCTAATCAAAAAAAGGGTCAAGCAAAAAAAATTCAGTCCTCCCCCCGGGTCTGTGAGGGATTAAATAAAATTCAGACAGAGTTATTAGATTTTTTTGAATAAATATGGTAATGTCAAACTTTTAATCCAGTGGCTTTGGAAAAAAATGATCATAGGATGGGGGCTTAGTTGCCGTCCAAATCCTTAGGTCACATAAAAAGGACACTAGAAATTTTAATTTCTATTTTAATGAGACCTTTCTAAATATTCTAGGACCTTTGGGTGGATACAAACACCCCTGAAAAAAAAAACAAATAAAAACGCATCCTGATAAAAAAACTAATTGTTTTATCCCGAAAATTTTTTAGAATAAAAATGCAAAATATGGGTCCAATTCGATTGTTTGAGCCTCTTCATTATAATTCTTTATGAAATTTGACCATCGTTCAACTGACGCGGTATACATGTTTTTTTTTTTTTTTTTTTTCTTGCCTTTTTTGGCTCAATAGTGTCCCTGTGTTCTTCAAAGTAAAAAAGTGTCCAAAAGCCTTTAAATCAACCCTCGTGCAACTGAATCCCTTTTGTATAAGTTTCAAATATTTTATATTATTATAATGAATACATCGAAGAGTCATATTTTGCCTTTTTGTTTAAAAGGATCCTTGCTAAATGTAATATTGCTAGGAACTTAGTTTTCAGCAATTTATAACGGTAATGGAACTGATCCTGAGCTTTAAATTACTTGATCATATACCTTTTGATCCTAAGCTTTAGATTACTTGAATAGATATCCTAGTGTTTTAAAGATGAAATTTGAGTTGTATATGCCTGAGTGGATCGCTTATGCTTGTGATATAAAGCGTTTTGAATCCACTAAGAGTAAATTCTTGTTTTAGATGTCAATGTATTCAGTTTCTTTAGTGTATAATGTAATTTCAATTTGGATTTTTAAACAGTTTTGAATACCCATTCTATCAATATAAGTTCAAAAATGTATGGCGTTTTTGATTGTGAGTACATTGGGGTGAAGAAATCAGCGTGTGGTGTGATTTTTGAATGCTCATTTCTACTGATGACTACTGATCTTCAGGAGGTCTCTTGTTATCACTGGTTTATAAACGATAATATGTATGCGTACAGTGAAGAGAGCTGGCGGAGTACACTTTACTTTATAAACAAAATGGGTTTGTATAATAGAACGATTCATCCATCCTATACCAACGGGGAGGATTTATCCCATGTTCAGGATGAAGTTAGAGAGATATGCTGTTTTTTTGGCATAACTGCACTGTATACAAAAGAGAATATACCCTCTGATAGACTTTTAATTGAGAAATGCATGTCAGGTATACCAAGATTCAACCTGGAGGATTTTGGTTGTGAAAAATTTCCGGGTAAGATACACAACCCCGAGGATGAAGTTCGATTTCTTAGTAAATAGGTACCAACAAATAATCCTTCTCGGAAAATTTGTGTCAGATATTCTAAGAAGAAGACGAAGCAAGTCCCTACTATAGATTGGAATCATACTGAGTGGACGACAAACAACGATGAATAATTAGAATAGTCATCACACTCATGACAAACCAACGGTCTTTTTAAAGACCACCAATCCTATAAACACTTAATAACTATGGTAATATAAATCTTTTAGGTTAAATGTTTTAAGCTAGCTTCAGCTAAAGCTTATGATTGTAGCAGACATCCTACTGTTGGGAGTCATTTTAATGACAATTAAAAGTTATAGCGTTCTGTAATTGAGCAAAAAAAAAAAAACTAAAAGGGTAACTATGCACCATTAAATGTTAAATTTCCCCAAAGTTACACAATCCAAATTTTTAGAAAGCCATTTTGTTCAGCATAGTCGAAATATCTAATAACTATGTCAGACATGTGTGTGTGTGTGTGTGTGTGTGTGTGTGTGTGTGTGTGTGTGTGTACCTTCAGTT
>NW_028300325.1:45322-100086 GCF_049724085.1 Artemia sp. Qi Xiang Cuo
TTACATCCGGCGAAGCTAATTGTTAAGTTAATTGAAAGTCATTTGTGTATTGCAACCGAAATTAAATTTGTGACAAACTTTCTTACTCGTATTCTTATATAGTCTTTGACAATCCTTGTGGAATTATCACTTCTTAGCCGATTAGCTAGAATCAAAGTATAGCATCTGTCCTAGTCAGCTTAATGTTTGATACAGTCTTTTCATTGGGCTCAGAATATTAAATAGATTTTCTGAAACAGGGGGGATGTCGGGACTTGCTCCGCTCCCTTCATGTGTTGGCCCGGTAATGAAGTACTTTCGGGACCGGCGCACCCCTTTCGAGGGGAAATTAAAGTCCATTAACCCTAATCAATGACGTACAATGCGTTTCTCAAATTTTATAGAAACCACACCTGTAGTTTCCTAGCCCTTGAATATATTGAAAATAATTTTTTTTTTCATCTGAAAAAAAGAAAATTTGTTTATAATTTACGAAATTCAATGGTGAAAAAGCCAATTACCACTCGCCATAATTAAATTAAAATTCCCAACCAGGATTGAAGTCCCCATGCATCTTTTTCGAAATGAGAATGCAATTATTAAATGCTGAAATTTAAATTGAACCAAGATTCGAACAGAAGCCTTGCAGTTATTGGCTTTAGCTTCGGAAAGATTGGTAATTTGGAGAATTATAAGTAGTAGTAGTAAGGAATAGAGCCCCCTTTGGTTTGAACGTGACTAACGGCCACTGGGTGCTCAGAAATAATTTTCGACTTTTCAGTCATATTGGTAACAGAGTGAGAAACCCCTGATTTTCTTTTCTCGAACAGGTAAACTTGCATTCAAAGGATTAAGACGTTTGCATATAGGAATGAAATGGGGCATTGCTATTTGCAAAAATAATTTAGAGATTTAATTTATTGATGTGAATAATCTTTGTAAGCCTTTATCTGACTAACACATGAAAGCTCTTGGAGAACAAGCAACAAGATGTAGGTCGAAAGATTTTAACATCATGATTTTACTTAAACATGATTAACTGACTAAAAAGATCTTTTAATCATATAATAAATGCTTTCAGAATTAAGCCTTTCCATTTCACCTGAGATTGGCAGACCCATGGACTTCCCCCTATGGGGATAATTCGACAGTGTAATTTTTGTTAGTGAGGGATTTCGTCCACGCGGACCCCTGTCACACTCTGTATTCTGTCCATGGCAATGAAGTATACATGTACATTTGAAGGCCGAATGGGCTGTAAAATTGATCATGGGCCCTTCGACAAATAATTTCTTGATACTACAGTTTGAAATATTGGAAGAATTGTGCCAAAAATATGAGATGACGTATATCTATAGAGTCCTGACGCATTATGTTTTTGAAAATTCTCTTCAGTTATTAAATATTGATTATTGAATAGAACTAGGGAACAAACGAAATTTCTAAAATTTATTTTAAATCACAATTGTTAGTCTTAAAAAGTGAAATAACATTAGTCCCCCCACAATTCATCAAGTCAATTGCGTTGGCAACATATCAAACTAAAAATTCCTTCACTGCCCCCAAGGTTCTTGGAATATTTAAAAAGGGGGGCCTTTGGCTACAGCAATTGTGATCCCCCACTCAGTTATATAACAATTGTTTATTAGCCTGACTACTGAGTGTTTATATTATTATCTTCAGATTTAGTATTAGTGCCATGTCATTAAAGTTGCCCATGAATTGCTGCTTATTGAATATGTTTTCTCATCATGTAATTTTTTTTGCCCCCATTTAGTTGATTGAACATTGAATTCCTTATAGCTTTCGAACCTTGTTAAAATTAAATAAAAAAAACAAGTTCTTTTAACTGAAAGTAAGGAACGACGTTAAAACCTAAAACGAACAGAAATTATTCCGTATATGAAGGGGGCTGTCTCCTCCTCAACGCCTCGCTCTTTACGCTAAAGTTTTTTTATTGTTTAAAAAAATAGAGCTGTGAGAAAGTCAAACTTTAGCGTAAAGAGCAAGGCGCTGAAGAGGGGACAGCCCCCTTCATATACGGAATAATTTCTGTTCGTTTTAAGTTTTAACGTCGTTCCTTACTTTCAGTTAAAAAAAACATTTTTTTTTTATTTAATTTTTGAACATTTTTGAATTAGCGCAGGTTTCGATGTTGGCTCAACGTACATGAATAATTAAAATAAAATTTTTGCATTAATTTCTTTTTTATTTGGTTAAATGGCTTTCTTAAAACTTGTTTAATTTTACTTCCGAACGTTTTTATTAGTAATATATATATACGTAAATTACGAATTAACTTACGTAACGAACTTCTATATTCATAAATTTTTAAAAAGTATATTAGTGGGTTCGCCTCTTAGTCAATACCCTGCTCTTTAAGATAAGGTTAGAATTTTTTTTCGAATTCTTTAAAAATGACCCCTTAATCACAATCAGTTGATCAGTTGTAATCAGTTGAAAAACTTTTTTTTTATTTAATTTCTGATCTTTTTCTTTAACAATGCTGGGAAATCATGCGCCCTTTTCATAGCAATGTCCCTTCCCCCATGAAAACTTCCTTCATGGAAAGATCCTCCCATATAACCCCCGACCCACCCCTCCCCCACCTACCAGAACAAATCCCCCTGAAAACATCTGTAGACTTCCCAATAACCAATACTATATGTTAACATTGAGCACAGTTCATAACTTTCAACCCTCTCCCCGGGGACTTTGGGGGATTAAGTCATCCTAAAAGACGTTTTTATCATATTTTGGACCATGTTAAATAAAATGGTTATCTAAAAATTCTGATCGGGTGACTTTGGGAAAAAATGAGCGTGGGAGGGGGCCTAGTTGCCCTCCATTTTTTTGGTCACTAAAAAGGGCACTAGAACGTTTAATTTTCCGTTCCAATGAGCCCTTCCACGATATTCTAGGACCACTGGGTCGACACGATCACCCCTGGGGGAAAAAAAATAAAAAATAGACACGCAGGGAAGGTATTTTGAAGTACCTATCTCCACTCCTTCTCCCTCTAGAGGGTCCTGACCTTTGATGACCTTTAAAAATCTCTGTGTTATAAAAGTGAAACCTTGTAAAATAGATCTTCTGCTTAAAATGTTCTTTAAACTGAAAAAAATTCTTTGAACAGAAAAAAATTCTTTAAACTGAAAGTAAGGAGCGACATTAAATCTTAAAACGAACAGAAATTATTCCGTATATGAAAGGGGCTGTGCCCTCCTCAACGCCTCGCTCTTTACGCTAAAGTTTTTATTGTTTAAAAAAAGAGTTGTGAGAAAGTCAAACTTTAGCGTAAAGAGCGAGGCATTGAGGAGGGCACATTCCCTTTCATATACGGAATAATTTCTGTTCGTTTTAAGATTTAATGTCGCTTCTTACTTTCAGTTTAAATAATTTTTTTTTATTTAAATGCTGAGATTGTAGGGGGTTTGGGGAATGGCAGCCTCCAGACTGTGCCCCCCAAACCCTGTACGTGTTAATATTCGAACGTGTAACTCAGCCTCTTTAATTCTTTATAAACCCTAGTTTTTTTCAAATAATAACTTTAAAGCCCTTGCCTATTACAGTGAATTTATAATCCTCTTCTTCTTTAAAGGGCTAGGCACACGTAACTGATTTCGGAAACCGCTTTCAGCAAGAGTGTATTCCACGTCAAGTAAATTCCAATGGATGATTTTAAGAGGCGGGGCTTAATGACGTTTTTCGGCGATTAATCATCATTAATAAGGATTAACTTACGATAATCATTAATTATGATTAATGACATGCCTAAAGATCTAAAGCCCTAGTACATTTCTTGTCTAGAACGTAATTAATTGTGATTAATCACCGAAAAACGTCACTAAGCCCCGCCTCTTAACATCATTAATTATGATCATACGATGTGGAATACACCCTTGCTGACATCGGTTCCCGAAATCAGCTACGTGTGTCTAGCCCTTAAATAATGATTTCAAAAAGTACCTTTATTTATGCTGGGCTCCCTCGGCGTCAATAAAGTTAATAAAGCTCTCCACAAAGTTAATAAACCGTTTTCCTCGCATAACTTTATTGCAGTTGGAGAGAAGTTAAAACTTTATTTAACTTGTTCAAGAAAGTCCGCAAAGTTCGACCAATAGCAGAAGACGTGTGGAAACTTTCAAATAAACAACATACAAATTAGTTTCTACAAATATAATCGTGTATACTTATTTAAATATTTAGCTTGGTAAAAGAAACAAAAACTATTTTTATTTACTATTAAAAGGAAAAAATGCTTAAAATAATGGTTTTCTCAGCTCCATGTCTGAGTATTTCAGTTACTTTTCTATGAGAAACTGCTGTTAAGTCAAAAAGATGAAATCCTTGTGTGAGCGGGACAAACCTTATGGTTCGTACTTTCATGACAAACTTTATTAACTCTATTGACGCCGTGGGAGCCCTGCTTTAAAGCGGGCCATCTTTTTAAGCATTTTTTCCTTTTAGTATTAAATGAAAATATTTTTGTTTCTTTTAATTAGCTAAATATTTAAACAAATATACACGATTAAATTTGTAGAAACTAATTTGTATGTTGTTTGTTTGAGATTTTCCACACGTCTTCTGCTATTGGTTGAACTTCGCGGACTTTCTTGAAAAAGTTAAATAAAATTTAACTTCTTTCCAATGCAGTAAAGTCAACAAAGTTATGCGAGGAAAACGGTTAATGAACTTTGTGGACAGCTTTATTAACTTTATTGACGTCGTGGGAGCGCTGCTTAATGCGGGGCTCCCACAGCGTCAATACAGTTAATAAAGTTTGACATGAAAGTACGAACCATAAAGTTTGTCACACTCACACAACGATTTCATCTTTTTGACTTAACAGCAGTTTTTTATAGAAAGTAACTGAAATACTCAGTCATTGAGCTGAGAAAAGTATCTTTTTAAGCATTTTTTCCTTTTAATAGCACATGAAAATATTTTTTGTTTCTTTTACCAAGCTAAATATTTATCAGACTTGAATTCGAGACCTCACACTCTGTAGTCTAGGGCCAGAGCAATATGGGATTAGGCATCAAATAGCTACATCAATTAAATACTAAAAGACGTATAATCAATTTGATAGACATAAGTCGACCTATGCAAATGGAAGAAGTATGGGTTGGAAGGAGAGGGGCAATCAACCTCTAATGAAAGGTTTCAGACATAGTGGTTCCAGTGGCGTACATTTAGATCTGAAGCCAGTTTTGTGGGTTTTCAAGCGTTTTTTCCAATTTCTGAAATAAAAATTTCGAGGGTATAACTTATTATTGAGTTATCAGTGAAGAAGACTTACCAATCCAGGGTTTCATTAAAGATTTTATATTGTCAGTTATTATGGGACGCGGGTGGTTCCCCACTTAATTGCAGATGCTTCTGCGATCATACCGTTCGTGGTAACGAACTGTAAGTAAGGAGCGACCCGGCTCAATGGTAACCGAAAGTCTAAAAAACGGAATTTTGATACCAATAGATACATCAAAAGAATCAGATTTTAATTGTGATTTCAAATATATAAGTTTCATGAAGTTTAATCTTACCCATCAAAAGTAACGCGCCTGAGAAAATTTGGCTTATTTTCGAAAAAAAGGGGAAAAGATCCCCTTAACGTTATAGAACCTTAATAAAAATCACATCATCGTATTCAACATATCAGAGAACCCTACTGTACAGGTTTCAAGCTCCTATCTACAAAAATGTGGAATTTTCCAACTTTTGCCAGAAGAAAGATCACGGATGCGTGTTTATTTGTTTTTTTTCCATGGGTAATAGTATTAACCCGGAGGTCCAGGAATATCTTATGAGGACTCATTGGAAAGAAAATGAAAAGTTCTAGTGCCCTTTTTAAGTGACCAAAAAAATGGATTTTTACGCTAAAGTTTTTTATTGTTTAACAAAAATAGAGTTGTGAGAAAGTCAAACTTTAGCGTAAAGAGCGAGGCGTTGAGGAGGGGACATCCCCTTTCATATACGGAATAATTTCTGTTCGTTATAAGTTTTAATGTCGCTCCTTACTTTCAGTTTAAAAAACTTGTTTTTATTTATTTATAATGATACAAGGATTAGGTACGTGTGGGTAAACATCATTGGCTACTTGGGTGAAGTCACTCTATATAAATTATAGACAGTAGAATCACGACTCAGTTATATTTGGCTACTACAGTCTTGACGCGTATAAAAGCTCCACTCATATACTCGTACGTCCTCCTCCATTGGACCACTGATGGCAGATCAAATGAGAATCCTGGAACACGTAGTTTCTCAAAAACTTTCTCAAAATGTCTATGAAACCAACTCGAGACTTCAAAACCTACTTGTATTTTCTAAAAACATCTAATAAATAACATTGCACTACTAATTACTGATTTTTATGTATGTCTTGGAATAAATTAGTTTAAAATTAGATTCTTTGAAATCTAGTGTTACAAAGGTGAATCCAAGTTTCACGTTCAAGAGAAACTTGACTTGTTTACCCGTGAAATTTTGGAGAAGCAACGCTATCTCTTTCTCCCCTTTGTTTCTGTCCTTTATGACAATCTGAAACCTGGTTTTACCGATGGGATTATATTATCCTTCGGCATAAAAAAATTCCCCGTACCTAGGTAGCAATGATTTTCAGATTCCCTAATGGCTTCTGATTCCCCCTTTGAATATCTGCTGTCTTGAGTCTATTTATCCGTAACTTGCAGCCATATATAGGAATTATTGCTTTTTCCACAAGAAAATATTGTATCGATTGTTGTTCTAATTGTTGCTCCAAAAATACCATGGCGAGTTCCATGATACGCTGAGGTGATTAATAGGCAGACTAACCTTTGCATTCTTGCTAAAGAAGTATTGTGGTCCATAGTTTGAGTCGAACTGACACAGACCACAATGCCGTATGACAGTATTTGTCAAATTACCATCTCGGGTTATAACTTAAAAAAGAAGTGAATTTTGAGAGCTTCGGAACGGCAATGAAAAACTGAGCATTGAACGCTATTTGTACAAAAGCTACTCATTGGGTTGAACCTGAAATTGGACCGTTTTAGGCGAAATTTAATTAATGTTCTTTTTCAAATATTACATGTAATTTAATTGAGGTTAACTGGAATTTTCTTCTTCGCTTTCGTAACGAGTATTTAAAACTTAATTCATTGTTAAGCTTAGAAATCAAAGCAGCAGTGGGTCCAGAAGTCACTTTCCCTTTCAGTGGCTCAATCTACTTTCGGGCAGCTCTAACCTCAAATTCTAGCTCCCCTCTCTGTCCCAAACAAAAATCCTGGATCTGCTACTAAATAAAATATTATTCTATAATAAAGAAATAGAACAATAAAACAAAACAACTATAATGTTTTCTTTTATTCAGTAATCAGGCAGAAACAGAATAACGTCAATTTTTTTCTTTTTTTTATCAATTACGCTTCGAATTTAGTAAACATCCAACAAATCAGCACTTTTAAATTATAGACAAAAAGGATTCAATCAACATCGATATCGCTTATTGGTTGAACTGTAGATTCGTAGTACATTTTTAAAGCTTTCTCCTGGCAGGGATCTCCATCCAGGATTTTTTTAGGGGGGGGGGCAAATAGGTTGATCAAAAAAAAAATTTAGGGGAGGGGGAGCAAAATAGGTTGATCCGATAAACTTGCGTTATGAGCAAGTTTAATTAACGTACGTTAATACATGTATGTTAAAAAATTAATTCCTGATTTGTTTTAGATTAAATAGTTGTGTAAGTTTCTACTTGATTAATTCAAACAATCCGACGTCATTTGTACGTTAATGCATGTTAATACATGTAAGTTAAAACATTAATTCTCGATTTTTTGAGATTATATAGTCGCGTAAGTTTCTTCTTGATTAATTCAAACAATCCGATATCATTTGTACGTTAATACATGTACGTTACAAAATTAATTATTCATTTTTGAGATTATAATAATAATAATTTATTGTTACCCTCTGTACACCACAAAAATGCTCTAAAGAGGAATATAAGAAAATAAAAATAAAAACAAAAAGGGCACAGAAAAAAATTAGGCACAATTCTTGACAACTTTAACTTTTAAACACTTATTTAGATTCCAGTTCCAGTTCCAAAATTTTGTAAGGGTATATTGACTACCAAATTAGTCATTTCCCGTCTTTGACTCCACAAAAGTATCTTCAGATAAAAATAAAAATATCCTCCAATCAGCTAACACCGGGTTCTCCCTGTAAAATTACTTAATTCTAATGATGTGTTGTGGGAAGTGCGGGTACTTGAACTGCCTGTCCCCAGCAGTTTAAGGCCTATAGGCCGGTTGGTAGCAGTTTAAGGCCTATACGGCTGTTCCCATTCACTCCCGCTCTCTTCTACACATTCTATAGCTATCACTGATTCAACCCCTTTTCTTTGCCTTCGTCATACTTTAGTACATAGGTCAAACAATATAAAATTTCACAACTAGCGACGCTAGCCACTTGGTAGAAGGTAAGTCAGTGGAAAATCGACAATTCTGCTGCAACGGTGAGAAAACCTACGTGACAGTTCGTCCATTTTTTGACAAATTTCAAAAACACGTACAGTCGGGAAATGTAACTATTACCGAGCACAAATGAGGATAATAAGAAAATACTTGCAGAACCTAAAGAACAGCAATCTGATTTGCTTTTTATCAGATGCAGAAACAAATTTCTAAAAAGGTTTCAAAAACAACACATGTGGTGCAAAAAATTTATTATATAGCCGACCAAGGTTTCTATAATCAAATTCGCTCTATACCCTGGCGAGAAGACCGTAAGATTTCTAAATTTTTCTTTCAAAGAATCAATTATAAGCGCCTAGTGGGTATAATTGAAGTTCCAAATGGAAGGCCTAAATACCTAAGTGAACTGAAAGATGAGATTGTGGCGGGACCAACCTGGATTGTATCATTGGAGGCGATCTCCGGTCCAAAGACAAAAACTCTGTTTTGGATGTAGCAACTGAAAGATCGATTTCTTTCAGTCCGGAGCAAACAACATCAACGGCGTTCTGGAGTCCCCCAAGATTATCAGCCAAGAGAAGAATGTCATATGACAAGTGCCTTGGATATATGGCTCAATTAAGTATGGTGGAATCTGTCGAGCGACTAGTCTAATAGTTATTAAATATTGCCATACTAAGAACAAAACCTTTCTTAACACCACGGCGCACACAAATACGATTACTAACAGTACCTTGCAAACGCATCCGGAATGAGGACTTTTGATACCACTGCCATAAACAGGTACCAGCAAATGGATTAACTCCACTTCTAAAGAGAGACGGAATTGCATGGGAGTGTAGAACGCAGTCAAAAGCCTTTGAAATATCAATGGCACAAACGTAGAGGTTACCTTTTGCCTTTTTATGCCTTTCAAGAATAGCTAGAAAAGTTGCATGGGCCTTCTACACGCCAAGTCCTTCTTGAAACCCAAATTGGTTATCGCCATGACATTTCGCGCTAATTACATTATAGATAAGCTTCTCAAGAAGCTTGCCAATCGTCGAACATACAGTAATCGGTCTAAATGTGTCACAGGATTTCGGGTCTTTATTTTTCTTAAAAGTGCACGTTACTAGATCTTCACATACCGTATCAGGAATTTGTTGCTGGGTGATGCAAGCCAGGGATAAAATGGCAAGATGTACAAAGAATTTTACTGTCCCGTATATCCAATTTTCGGGTCGCAGGCCGTCTGAACCCAGTGCTTTACTTGGTTTAAGACAGCGAATATGAGTCTGAATAGGTGCTAACATTATAGTAATATAGTTTTTAGCATAGTCTAACTTTGCAGAATGACCCAAAAGTACAAATCGAACTGTTGTTTTAAGAGGAGGTAGATCGTCCGAAAATAATGTGGGAAAATGACTTTCCCAAGAGCCTAACATCAATCGGATTGTCCTCAGATGAAGAAGTCGATGTAAATTTGGATACGTGACGCCAAAACAGCTGGGGTTATTTTTAATATCCCGCGTAAGGTTGCAGATTTGACGCCGTTTCCATTGCCGCACCGTTTTTCTATATACACGCTTCGTATATTTGACGATCTGAAATAAACTACCTGACCTTGGATAACCGCAGTCAGCCCAAATACGAAACCAGAACTTGTGTTGATTTCTGGCTCTCTGAAGTTCAACGTCTTTACTCCACCCCTTTTTACGTGTCTCAACTCGAATTTTGGCTAAAGGAAGCGAAACGTAAACAGCAACATTGATTGAATGAACTAATTCCGCCAAGTAAAAATCCAAATCGCGAGTGTTCCCGTTTATGGACGTACATAAAAGATGAAATGGAATCTGGATTTTTGACAACATAGAATCTAATGTTCTCTGATATACAGATAGATCAAGACGATTCCAGCAAGGCTTAGAAAACCACTTAGGCTTTTGCACATGAAGAGGCGAAACATGAAATGTGAGCTAAAACAACTGGTAATGTGCAGTAATTTACCATTATATAGAGGGGGGGGGGAGGAGGGGAGGGAGGTAAGACAAAGGAAGGTACTAGGACAGATCTTAGCATCTAGTGCCAATCCTGAAAGTTTAATTTGCCTAGCCCGACCCCTTTCCGAGGTAGCCAAAAGTAAAAAAATTAGAATTTTACCTTGGGACCTATTGAAATTTTGACAAAAATATTTTACCTTAATTTTCTGTTATCAGTTTCTTTTTCTCTGATTTTAGTTCTGAAAATGCAATTCCTGTTATTTGAGTAGAATTGTAAGCATAGTATCAATGTGTAGAATTGTATCAATGGGTTTTGTCTAAATTTAGGAAATGCATTTGTAGATCTTCAAAACCTCATTAATTGGGATTAAGCAATTTTCTGAAGCTGAAAACAGTTTTTTTTTTGTAGGGGAGAGTGGTCCATACTGGGCTGGAATTTGGAAAAGTGGATTTTCTTGCTGCCTGTTGGGTGTTTTGTTACTTCTCTCGCATCATAACATAGCACATAACAAGTAGTTTTTCTGATAATTTTTGCAGAGTTTAATACTGGCTCCATCTAGGGAAAAATCTCAATGGATCACTATGTACCACCTGGCCCAGTATGGACCAGGGTGGTGCATAGTGAGCCATCCTATGGTACATACTGGGCTGCTTGAAGACTTTCAAATAAAAAAATCATTTGTTTATTGTGTTAAAATGGTACAAAGGTGAACAAAACTTCTAAAAAATGAAACAAATGACAGTCATTTGTTTATAATGTTAAAGTGCTAGAAAAGTAAGAAAACTAAAATGGTAAGCTATAAAAAAAAAAAGTTTGGCAAGAAATGGAAACTACAGATGTTTACCAATCCTCAAAAGTAAAGAAAGAAGATGCCCTTGAAGCTGTCCCTTTTTGCTGGGATTAGGTTAGAAATCTTCTTCAGAATATCTTCATGGGGATACACACTGGCATCTTCTTTTTCAGGCCACTTCCACCTATTCACTCCTGCCATGCTTAGCACACTAACTTGGGCAGTCTTTGTTCTTTCGCTGAACCACTCCAGGGAAATATTTGCCTTCATAAAAAATTTTCTCAAAATTGTCAATTATAATTGTGTCGAACAGTCTGTCCTCTGGACATAGCTTATCTTCTTCCTCCTGTCCATTGTGAAGCAATGAATCATCATGGAGTGAAAGGCTTCCCACAAAACAAAAACAAAAATAACTCATTAAAAAGATAGTGAATTCTATTGAAAAGAAAAGGGACACAAAT
The DNA here is from genome assembly GCF_049724085.1 of Artemia sp. Qi Xiang Cuo. NCBI lineage: Eukaryota > Metazoa > Arthropoda > Branchiopoda > Anostraca > Artemiidae > Artemia > Artemia sp. Qi Xiang Cuo. The sequence goes on from NW_028300325.1 coordinate 56,998, forward strand.
AACCAGCTGAGCTCTTTGTCAATACTTAGAAAAAATCTAAAAAAACGAATAAAGAAAGGCAATAACGAAATATATACGTATATCTAGGTGACACCGACGCCGGACTGTTGTTACTGCTAATATAAACCACATGTCCCCACCAGCCCTAAATTACAAGACTCCTAAAGTGTCCTGATCTATAAGGGTACGGTCCGGTAAGGCCTTAAATGGGCCAGGCTTGAGGGACAAGATTGGCTTAAGAATCACCCAAGCCGAAAAAGTGTGGACTTGACTAGAAGCATCCGCTTCGAGTATCGATTTGACGCCCATTATATACCAGGTTTGTTGTTCAAACCCATGGTGTCCATCCTCCATAAAGCAGAGCAAGATTTTCAATGTTGGTTGCATTCTTAATTACAGAGTCAACCTACAAGAAAACAACATTAATATGTTGTTTATTTTGAATTAGAAAAGAAACGAATTAAAAAACATTAGAAAAATCAACATCGAAACAATAAAAATACAAAATAATCCAAATAACATGCCAGAAAATGAAACAAATGATTTCGTTTCCTTTTTTAGATTTTTAGCTACTATTACTGCCAGTTGCTCTTTACTTACAGGTCACACCTACAAGTGTTTGATTTACGGTGGCCACCAGATAACATGCATAGATAATGGCAAATGGCAGGAAACGAAACGAATGCTTTCGTTCGCCTTTTTAGATTTTTAGTTACTATAAGTACGAGTCGCTCTTTACTTAAAGTTCACTACTACGAATGATTTACGTTGGATTCTCTCTGGCCTTAGAGAAATATATACGCTGCAATGTTGAATTAATTCGACATTTCATTTCAAGTAGATAAAAGGGTACCCCTGCAGTGCTCTCTCTTGTTCCAGTTTATCTATTCCTGTCAATATACTTTGTTGATGAATATGCTAAATTATTAATCAAAAATGGGTAGTAGAAAGATTTTTAGTAGATAAATAGCCATGTAACACCTTGTTTGAACTGAAAATATGCAGATATTTTCAATCAGTAGGATGATGCCGCGCTTTTTTTTGGAAAAATGAGACGAAAAACTGGTAATCTGGATAGTGTGGACTGCAACTGTCGTACTTTCTTCCCATTCCTGGGTACGGCACAAAAAGACACCAATAAATTGGCCGGCATGCCAAAAACTAGGAAGTGAAGATGGTTTGTTCTGTTTTGTAGGAGCTTTATAAATTTGAAAAAGGAAGCCATGGGGTTTACCAAGAAATATAAAGAGTAAATAAGTGTTCAGTGTATAAATGGGAATATTATAATTAACTATTAACCATGTGACCCATGGTTTCACTATAGATATTTGCCTTGGTTTTGTTCTTCTGCTATAACGCCAGTGCTGGAAGTTTGTTTATAATGTGAGTTGTTCTTATTTATTTATTTATCTTTTTTTTTCTTCCTCGTGTGTTTAGTTGTCGTGTATTTTTTTATGTGTGTTATTTCTTTAAAACTATTTTTTTTTTTGGTTCCTTTCGTTTTTTTCCCCGTTGAGAAAGGATCCCGGACGTGTGGCAGAAAAATTCGGAAATTTTTTTAATTTGAGTGTTTTTTTGTTTTTATTTATTTTTGTTTCACTGCTTTGCTGAAATTAAATCCCGTTTTTTCTTGATTAAAGGAAGCATTATATATATTCTATATTTTATACCCACCGCTTATGAAAAAAGAAACAAAGTGAGACACATTAGGACTCCCATTCGAAAATATAACTTTCCTCAATTTATAAAACGGGGGGAGGGGGGTCTTTAAAACTCCGGTTAAGGGGTTTCGAAAATGTCGATCTCAAGAGTATATTTTTATTTCTATCTAAAGTTGTTTTTTGTTTAGGGATTTCATATTCATTTCAGAAATTTTCAAAAATTCGTTGAGTTAACTCTGAAGAAAAATTAATATTTTCAAAACAGGGTCACTAGGAAAATATTTGTCACCAGAAAGCTAAAATTATTTTTCTTGAAATTTCAGCTCCTATACGCAGGTCTTTACTTTGCTCTAGCTACTACTGAAGGAATGATAAGATTAGATTTTTTGAAAATAGAATTTTTGATATCCTCCAGCTTATATGCATCTGAAAGGGGGAGTGACACCAGGCACAAAAAAGCAATTTTTGTGCCATATGGCACTTTACTCTGGCACTATCGAAGTAAAAAAAAACACACAAAGGTATAAGCATTAGCTCTTCAATGAGCCCTTAACCGTCTCCATAGCCTACAAGCCTACAATTTTTCAGTAGCCTACAACCGGGGAAAAAGGATCCACAGCAGTGCTATACATGTAAAAAAGCAATTGTTTTAGTTTTTCAAGGAGGGGAGCCATAAGTCCATTTCAAAGGTTTTCGTCAACGGCAGTTTCAACGGAACACTTTTTGCTTCGATTTGAGGTCAAATTATGTAATAGCGGTGTCAGGATCTTTTCGAAGCTCTGAAAATTCACACAGCTTGAAAATTATTGTTCTTTTAAACCCGTATAGTAAGAAGTTACTATCTCTGATTGGATTTTTTAGAAGGGAAGGGGGGGGGGGGGTTAAGCTCCACTCTCTCTCTGCCTCCAAGCGTAGTGGAGGAGAAGGGAAGACCCCCCCACAATGTTGGTGTAAATAAAGCCACCCTCTAGAAAAAGTGATGAATAGTCACCTATATGAAAAAGGACGAGATTTGATAGGACCGAATTTTCAGGAAACAAGGAAAAAGACCATGAAAAGGAACGGGTATCCAAGCAAAATTAAAAATCCACAGCCAAAAAATAGCATTTTTCATACTTTGGAAAAACTTATAGTTAATTCATAACTGGGCCAAGTACTTAGCTCTGGCTCATCCATGAAGCTAAATATGTTCAAGAGGCGTGTCCCATTCGAAATCAGAATTTTGATAAATATTTCTTAGTTTTTAACTCCTGCTTACCGTTCCTGACTTTCAGGCAAGGTTTACTTTCTTTTAGTTTTTTAAATAAAATATTAATATAAATACTAAACAATAAAATCTATAAAATATATAAAACATAATAGCTAACCTGCTCTTTGATAGTTAGAGGTTTTCTAGATCAGTTTCTCTTCCTTCTAGCTTGAGCTTGACTCGTCGCCAGACAGGATTTCTACCGGCATGGACATCTATGAGTAAATAAATTAATTATAATAAAAAAGCAATAAAGCAATAAACATTAATTTTCATAATTCCAGAAACCCAAGATTTAGTAAACTAGACAGGATATAATAGTTCGCAAACACAGATATAAAATATTTATTTTGTTTCTCTTTTTTTGTTATTATCAAAACTTGGTCAAGACTAGAAATTTAAAACTAACTTCACCCAGGTCGAAAAGAAAAGAAACATAATTGGAGCTAGCGGCAGTTACTCTCATGCTTCAGTGATTTCTGTCAGCCTCAGATTCTAGCATCGCTCATTACTTTAATATGAAAAAAAAAATTAATTTTATCAAGAAAAAAGGAACTAATATTAGATAAATAATATTCTTGGTTTAAACTAAAAAAGACAAACCAATGATTTCAAAACAGCAATAAAAAGATAACACCAAGAATTTTAGGAGAAACTATTGGGTTGAAGAAGATGGTCATTCCCTCAAGTAATATGTGAAGAGGCCTTAGGGGAGGATTTAAAGAAAACTGGAAGCATCGAAGAGACAGGGGGGGGGGGAGAAGGATCAAGGATCGCTGTGTTATGTAGCACTTTTACTGTTGCTTCAGACTCTTCTTTTTTTAATTTATCAAATATGCAAATATTTAGGAAAAATATAAAATACCACGATTTCTGAGTATTTTACAAGTTGCGAACTGGATCTAAGGCAAATAAAACATCACCCTTAGATTCATACGTCTCCTTTAACCCCTGACAGCAGAAATATCGCATCAAAATTGACCAGCAATTCAAGAGAGTAGATATACACTTTCTAAACAAAAGAATATAAAAAGTATGGTTCAGAGAGACAGTAAACAATGAGAAAATGACAAACATAATAGTAACAATCTTAATCTTAAGTACCAAAGCCACCAAAAATTATTGGATTGACTTTGATTAATTCAATCAATTCATTTGTATGTACCACTTTCTAAGTTTTTTTTTCGAAATTATGAAGTTTTTAGGGCAGTGCCATGTTTTGCCAGTGTTGCTACGTTGAACTGTAAAAAAAAAATTAATTAGCTAAATTTGACAACGCTTATCGTCCAGAAAAACGCAAACGTTACCAATCTCTTTATTCCCAAAAGAACTACACCATCAAAGGAAAACAACAACTTCTTAAATTGTTTGGCGCTTCTTTTTTTTTTTTTCTTTAATTTGGTACCATCAAAAGTGCGTAACTGCATATGAAGATCTGTTTCATTAAAAATGAAATTCGCAGGTTTGTCTAGTCTTTGAAGATATATAGAGTTATGTAAATATCCAATTAACCAATGCAAAGAAACAGATTTCGTTTTTACAGTCAGAGTAAAACTTCATTTCGGCAGCTGGATATCATGTACCCCGACGAAAAAGAGCAGAGGAATTCATCTTTCCGGGTAGCAGGGCTTTTCTTCAAAACTAATAAAGCTTTCTGTTTTGTCTACTGAAAAAAAAAAAAAAATCAAGATTGACTTTTTTTAAGATAGGCATATACAGAAGTCTTCCCTTTTTAGTCTTCTTACTAGGGTAATCTCATATCATAAGTCAACGGCCATTCAAGAGAGGGAAGAAATACTTTCTCAACAGGAAACACGAAAAGGATGACGCTGGGAGAGAAGAAAACCGTGAATGAAAAGCGAACATTTGAACTAGACAAATCAACGAGAGAATCATTGTTATCTTCAAGGTTATTGTGAGGCGGTCTATACTTTTTTATAACGAGCTAAATATAACGCTTTCCCAAACCAGAGAAAAAATAACATAATTATCAAAAAGCAAGATTCAGAATGCACGAGACAACTCTTCGACTTCGGAAATTACTAAATGTTCCAATAATAGTAAAAAAAAAAAAAATTAAATTGGCGGTTTCTGAATATTTTATCGGTTACAAATTAGAACCGAGGCACAAAAAATGCCATCTCAATCCCTGTGCCTCTTTGAATCCTTGTGTCAGCAACGTCCTATCATAAAAGATCACTTTGCCTGAGTCAAATTTCGCCTTGGAGATGTAGATACGGAAAAAGTCAGATGAAGAACAAAACCGTACTGACTGGTCCAGAACCCTATTTACCGAGAATTTGATTCTGGTGATGAGATTATGCGAAAGTTTCTCCATAACAATCTAAAGAAGAAGAAGCGAATATTCGGTTCACTTATGTTTCTGGGCCATTCTTAGAACAAAATTACACAGCGAACTCTCAGACGGTTTGGGTATCTCCTTCCATTGACCCCATACCCCGTGGTTGGTTAGACACGAGGGGTAGACCTCGGACCAGATAGCAGGACAGTATTACATAGCAGCAGATCGGTCCACCTGGATGAGCAAAGTTGCTGTGCTCTCTACGCCACATACTATGCGGCAGGAGCCTAAGTAAGTCAAGCGTTAAAGAATTCGTCTTTCTAGCCGGAAAAACTTCTTTATAAACACAGCTTTCTGGAATTATTTTTTAGTTAGGTGTTTACAGGAGTCTTTTTTGTTTCCGAACAAGGGTAAAGCCATGTCACAAGGGAGCAGTCATTCAAAAGAGGTGAGAAAACACTTTCTCAATACAAGAATATCAAATGGATGACCCTGGGAGAGAAGCCAACAATATGAGAAACACAAACATTTAAACTGGATAAACCTTACCGAGGGGAATATGTTCTAGGCTTTTTGTTGATATTTTGACGATCAACGATTTTGTGATGTTTTTTGACCAAAAAAACCCTTTAAAACTGTCATAGTAATTCTAATAAATAGAGATTTGAACATACAGCAATCCGATGATATTTGTTTGGGGAAATGAAAAGAACAAAGTCAATTTGCTTGTTCATCAGTTTGCTTGACAAAGTCAAGTTTCGAGAATAAATCTGGCGAATGACAACACAATATATTTTTCCAAATTTAGTCCGAATTTTTTTTTTATGATACCGAATTAAACGTTCTGAATTTTAAGTCACTGTATAATTACTTGATGAGAGTGGAGTATGACAGAAGATGTTTATTTTACTTTCTTTTTTTTCTACCAATCTGTTCAAGTGACAGTTTTCCCAAAAAGTAAACGGATGAATTGGTCATTCTGTTTGTTTAATCACATCTTTGAGCTAGTTTTTACTGCATTTTTTCGATTTTTTTATATTATTGGACTTTTTTCTTTTTATTACAGTGGATTATTTTGACAGTACGGCGGATTCCAGGTGTTTTATTCAATAAAAGTAGTATTATTAACACTGAATCTTTGACTGCAAATAAACTGACTTGCGCGCGTGCTAAGCCTGTCTAGTCCTTAGAATTAAAATGTACTGTGGTATGAAAGTTAGGCGTCATGATTTTCGGCCAACAGCTTCTTTTTTATCATCTTAAAGCATGGCTGTTTATAGATAATATAAACGAGAAAAATTATTCAATCATAAAAAGACAAAGAGAAGAAAAACGAAAATTCAGGTTTTATAAGACCAACGAAAATAAAGGCTGCAACAAAACAGATATTTCGAGAAGGCAACTGCTTCCCTTCTCGGCAATATTTGAGATAGTCTTTAAAAACCAAGTTCACATTTTCCAAGCGAAACTGGGAACCACTTAGACCAGAAAAAAGAGAATAAAATAAATGAAAAGACAAAAACGAACAACGTGGATGCCAAAGGAAACTAAAGGAAAAATTAGAAGAATTAAGGAGCTAACAACGAGCAATAAAATAACAGATAGAATAATTCAAACAATAAACCCAAATCATAAACGGTCAGCCACTCACCCCAAAATCACGGCCGTATCCAACGGGGGGTGGTTTCTGGAGGTTTGACCCCCCTCCCCCCCCGAAAGATTTTTGTGAAGCGTAATAAAGTACCAAAAATGAATATAAAAAAAATGTTTTATGCGTTTTTTAAAGTTGCTCCCTAGAAGAAATCCTTTTGTAAACCCTCCCCCCTCCGGAAAAAAACATCCTGGATACGACCCTGCTCAGGATGTTCTGTAAAGGAAGACGAAGTTTCGCACAGGATTCCTCATAAGATAGTACACGAAGACAGTAAAGGCCACAGACAATTCCGCTATACACTGATTAATAACAGAAAAAGGTAGAGGATTAAATAGTGCCAACCTAAAAATCCACGACCTAAGTCAAAGAAGGAGAAGAAAACACAAGCAGAGAAGATAGTAGAAGCTGCATGCAACTGCAGCATCCACTGATCATCACCAGGAAAAAAGAAAGGGGCTAAATAGTATCAATCAGAAAGTCCATAGCCTAAACCAGAAAATAAAAAGAAATTACTTGAAGATAGAAGACCTATCTTTGAAGGAAGACTAAATAGCACCAACCTAAAAGCCCAAGACCTAAACCAAAGAAGAAGAAGAAATACGAGAATAGCCGATAATGGAAGTTCCATGCAACTTCAAAAAAAGAAAGGGGATAATAGCATCAACTTAAAAGCCCATAACCTGAGCGAAAAATAATGAAGACTTTACTTAATGATAGAAAATAATAGAAGTCGCAAACAAGTCCACGGATCTACTGATTAGAAACCTTTTAGCGGGCTAAATAGTATCAACCTAAAAGTCCATAACCTAAACCGAAAAAGAAGAAGATAGCACATAGAGATAGCAGACCATGTCGGATGCACCTTGACCATTCAGTGATTAAGAGCAAGAAAAGAGATGAGGGCTAAATAGCGCCAACCAAAAATCCTACAGGAGCCTAAAAGGAGACGAATATTTGATAAGCATGATTATAAAAAGTGAAATGTTTTATTTCCTGAACATTAGTCAATAGTAGTATTATTGAATAAAAAGATTTTTTTTTCAAGTGAAAAGGCAAAAATGCACCTTTGAAATTTTCTTTAAATGCTCAAAATTACTGTTTTAAGCCGAACTGTTGCTTTTTTCGTTATTTTTTCTCGTAGTGAAAGGATAAAAAAAAACATTTTTAAAATAACCATGACATTAGTCAACGTAACTGTCAATAACCTTAACAGTTTTTGTCAAATGAAAAGGTAGAAAAATACCTTTTAAATTTTCTTTTCATTCCTTTTCATTATCTTTTCAAAATAAAAGAAAACAAAGTACATTCCCTTGATATTAAAAAAAGTAAATTTCCTTGGCATTAGTCAACATAACTGCTCTCAAAGTTTTTATTGAAGTAAAAATCCTTTTTTCTTTATTTCTCTGACATTATTCAGCCCCACTGTTATTAAGCAGAACCTACACAACCGCGAGTTAGCACGATTATTTACTTTGTTTCTTAACATTAATGTTGTTTTCTTTTTTTTTTACAAAAAATTAAGCTTCAATATCAAATGTATACTTTCAAAATTAGGGAACTGTTTGTCCTTCGTTTAGACCAGAATGTCCAAATGAATTCTCCTCCCCCCTCCTGAAAAAAAAATGCATTTAAGTGTAATTTTTCTATTTTGGAGAGGGCCTCAGACATTTGTTTGATTACGTATATTAGGGAGTTCACCCCCTAGTCAATACTTCGCTCTTTACGCTAATGTTCGAATTTTTTTCCAACCCTTAAGAATGACCCCTTAATCTCAAAGGTCGTTAATTAGAATAAATAGCTCTGATGAAAGTACAAAAAACTAAAGTCTAAAGAGCGAGATAATGACTAGGGGGCGAACCCAATCATATACGTAATAATTTCTGTTCGTTGCCTTACTTTCAGTTGAAAAAATTTTTTTTTTGTATTATTTAATTTCTAATCGTTTTTTTTAATAATTAATTAAAAAAAATTTTTCTACAAAATAGTTGTAAAGGACAAATAATGTTCTGGCCTTGGGAAGGCATAGAGGTTTTGAGCCAAACTTATGTTAATTTCTCCTCGTTTTGAGTTTGACTTGGTTATTTATTGTAATTTCTGTTCGTTTTGGGTTTCATTTATTTAGCGATGCTGATTTGTGGTAGTTTCATGCTTGGTAGATTATTTGATTTTATTTTTGCTAATTTTTTGTTTAATGGAGTTCTTTACTTTTCTTTGAAAAATTTATTTTGTGGAAAAAGTTTTTTTTTAATTAATTCCTGTTCGTTTTATATTGACATAGTCTTTTCAGGGAAAAAGAAAATAAGGCTTTAAATCTTTTGGTTTTTTTAAGACTTTATAGTTTGGCCTGCTATTTGTATGCTGGAGAAAAACTTTCAGCAATTTTTAACAACATACACCCTTTTAAAAATCTGGACACAAATAGTAGTGTTTAATTTAGTTTCATACCCCCTCTAGGTGACCTGAAATGGAAAACATGATACAACTCGCAAGAAAATCTGTTTACTTTTTTTGATAGCTTGGATACACTTCCGCTATTTTGATTTGGTTAAATTTTAAGAGCAGAAGTAGCCCCAAAAGTTTGAACATAATACCCTCAGTCGGTCTTGAGATACTGCTGAAATCCTTTATTGGGAATTAGCATTAACACAGTGCATTTTGATTTAATCTTAAAATAATATTTAGTTTTTAAACATAATGGGAAAATGAGAGGGTAGGCGTGAGAGGGGGATTAGTTGCCCTCCAATCACTTTTGACAATTAAAAAGGGCATCAGCCCTTTCTATTTTAAATCTAATGAGCCCTTTTCAAAGTTCCTACGACAACTCCTTCGATACGAAGTGCCCTTGTCTAAACAAAATATAATAATAATAATACATTATACCCACATTTATCTTTACTATAAAAATGTAAAGACTTCCAATCATTTCCTACTATTAAAAAGGGCACTAGGCCTTTCGATTTCCTATCGAATGAGCCCTTTTTGAGCTTCTACGACAACGCTTTCTAAAAACACCTCATATGCTCCCAGGGCAAAAATTAAAACCCTTACTCTAAGGGCTGTTAGGGTGGTTGTCATCCTCTAAGATCTAATTTCCAGAACTTTCAACTACGTTAAACAAAATGGCTAACTCAAAATTTTCATTGGATGTGTTTCGGGAAATGGTAAGTGTAAGAGGGGCGATAGTCGCTCTCCAATCACTTACAGTTATCAAAAAAGGCACTAGCCCGTTTCAATTTCCAATTAAATGAGCCCTTTTGAAGTTTCTACGAGAACGCTTTCAATAAAAACCTTATATGCCCCCAGGGCATAACTTACAACCCTTGCCCTGAATGCTGTGGGGGGGGGAGGATTGTCATCCTCAAAGACCTAATTTCCAGAAATTTCTACTACGTTGAGCAAAATGGATATCTCAAAATTTGTATTGGATGTTTTTGGGGGTACGATGGGCGAAAGAGGGGGGTTAGTTACCCTTCAATCACTTTTGACTATTAAAAAGGGCACTTGACCTCTAAATTTCCAATTGAATGAGCCCCTTTTGAAGTTTTTACGGCAACTCTATCCATTAAAACCTTATATGCCCCCAGGGCATAACTTACAACCTTTGCCCTGGGTGATCTGGGGGGTTTGTCATCCGTAAATACATAACTTCCAGAACTCTCAACTACGTTAAACAAAAGGGCTATCTATAAACTTTATTTGAATGATCTTGGGGAAATGGTGGAGGTGAGAGGGGGTTAATTACTCTCCACTCACTTTCGGGTAAATCTTGTTTGTTTAAATGTCGTTCTTTGCTCTTATCTCTACTTACTTTCATCTCTAAAATTAAAAAAATAATTGACTTTTTAGCTCTATCTTTCAGATAGACTACTTTTTTTTTTAATAAAAAAGCGATTATTTTAGGCATACGCTGTTGAAGCGTTGTCCCGTCATAACAGGCATAGTAAACGCTGACGTTGTACTCTGTAGTCAGGGCTTCCACTATCCCCGAATTTTTGGCGATTATCCCGAAAATCTATATGTTTCCCCGATAAAAATTTTTCTCCCCGAATACCCGAAATTCCCCCGAGAATCACCCAATCATGCCGTCACCTCCAGTGACTATCTTCAAAGCGAGTATCTAGAAGAATCGGAGGCAACGCTATAGCGTTGCCTATAGTAAAGGCCATACGGTTCCAATGTTTTATTACTCCCCCCTTCCATTTTCAATTTCATGATTCGCACCATATGTCTGTGTAATTTTTCATAATCGCACATATTTTAAAAAGCATGAGCCCCTTCCCCCACCACCAAAGATATGGAACAATTTCAGTTCGTTCTAAGCTTTAATGTTGTCCCTTGCTTTCATTTTTTTTAAACTATCTTTTTTTCTGTTCATTTGAGAACAGAAACAAACAACAAAATTTATGTTCATTTTTCTAATCCTGCCTAGATCTATTCAAGATATAATGGGGACTATCGCCCTCATGAGCCCCCGGTGCTTCCTTTTAAACTTTACATATCAGTACTTGTAAATTGATTGGTAGCAGCCTAGATTGGAAAAGTAAAAATTTGCCTGAGGATTAACACAATTTCGCTAATATTAATTTCTTCAATGCAGCAACAAGACTAAAGTAATCGAATCCCTTTGAAAAAATGAATGGTAGAATACTAGCAAAGATGAATCTACAACTGAGGTTAATTTGTAAATGGAAGAAAATAATTGCAAAAGTATTTTCCCTTTTTTCGTAGACGGAGCACATTTTATTAGGCTTGTAAATTTTGTTTGTTGACTATAAACTAAACAAATTTTATATCTTTGGGTACCGTAAAACTTCAATTTTTTAAGTATATATTATTGTAGAATCTTTATTGTAAAGATCTAGTTACTATGCTCACAATTCGAGGGGTGGATCCGGAATTTTTTTAGGGGGGGAGTCAAACTTTAGCGTCAAGAGCGAGGTGTTGAGGAGGGGACACCCCTTTCATATACGGAATAATTTCTGTTCGTTTTAAGTTTTAATGTCGCTCCTTACTTTCAGCTAAAAAACTTGTTTTTTTTTATTTAATTTCTGAAAGTTTTTGAATTAATGCAGCTTTGATTTTGGCTCACCGTGCATGAATAATTAAAATGAAATTTGCCTATTAATTTTACTTTTTTTTTCTAAATGGCTTCCATGAAATTTTACTCCGACGTAACTTACAAATTAGCTTACGTAATGAAATTTTATGTTTGTATATTTTTATTACGTCTTTTACCCCCTAGTCAATACTTCACTCTTTACGCTAATGTTCAAATTTTGTTCCAACCCTTTAAGAATGACCCCTTAATCACAAAGGCCGTTAATTAGAATAAATAGCTCTGATGAAAGTACAAAAAGCTTTAGTCTAAAGAGCGAGGTAATGACTAAGGGACCCAATCATATATGTAATAATTTCTGTTCGTTTTAGATTTTGATGTTCCGCCTTACTTTCAGTTGAAAAAACTTTTTTTTGTATTATTTAATTTCTAATCGTTTTTTTAAATAATTAATTTAAAAAACTTTTTCTACAAAATAGTTGTAAAGGGCAAATAATGTTCTGGCCTTGGGAAGGCATAGAGGTTTTGAGCCAAACTTATGTTAATTTCTCCTCGTTTTGAGTTTGACTTGGTTATTTATTGTAATTTCTGTTCGTTTTGGTTTTCATTTATTTAGCGATGCTGATTTGTGGTAGTTTCATGCTTGGTAGATTATTTGATTTTATTTTTGCTAATTTTTTGTTTAATGGAGTTCTTTACTTTTCTTTGAAAAATTTATTTTGTGGAAAAAGTTTTTTTTTAATTAATTCCTGTTCATTTTATATTGACATAGTCTTTTCAGTGAAAAATAAAATAAGTCTTTAAATCTTTTGCTTTTTTTAAGAGTTTATATTTTGGCCTGCTATTTTTAATCTGGAGAAAAATTTTCAGCAATTTTCAACAAAATACACCCTTTTGAAAATCTGAACACTAATAATAGTGTTTAATTTTGTTTCATACCTCTTCTAATTGACCTGAAATGGACAACATGATACCACTCGCAAAAAAATTTGTTTACTTTTTTCGATAGCTTGGATAAACTTACGCTATTTTGATTTGGTTAAATTTTAAGAGCAGAAGTAGCCCCAAAAGTTTGAACATAATACCCTCAGTCGGTCTTGGGATACTTCTGAAATCCTTTATTGGGAATTAGCATTAACACAGTGCATTTTGATTTAATCTTAAAATAATATTTAGTTTTTAAACATAATGGGAAAATGAGAGGGTAGGCATGGGAGGGGGATTAGTTGCCCTCCAATCACTTTTGACTATTAAAAAGGGCATCAGCCCTTTCTATTTTAAATCTAATGAGCCCTTTTCAAAGTTCCTACGACAACTCCTTCGATACGAAGTGCCCTTGTCTAAAAAAAAAAAAAAAAATAATAATACATTATACCCATATTTATCTTAACTTTAAAAACGTCAAGCCTTCCAATCACTTTCTACTATTGAAAAGGACACTAAGCCTTTTGATTTCCTATCGAATGAGCCCTTTTTGAGCTTCTACGACAACGCTTTCTAAAAACACCTTATATGTTCCCTGGGCAAAAATTAAAACCCTTTCTCTAAGGGCTGCTAGGGTGGTTGTCATCCTCTAAGATCTAATTTCCAGAACTTTCAACTACGTTAAACAAAATGGCTAACTCAAAATTTTGATTGGATGTGTTTGGGGAAATGGTAAGTGTAAGAGGGGCGTTAGTCGCTCTCCAATCACTTACAGTTATCAAAAAAGGCACTAGCCCTTTTCAATTTCCAATTAAATGAGCCCTTTTGAAGTTTCTACGAGAACTCTTTCAATAAAAACCTTATATGCCCCCAGGGCATAACTTACAACCCTTGCCCTGAAGGCTGGGGGGGGAGGGTTGTCATCCTCAAAGACCTAATTTTCAGAAATTTCTACTACGTTGAGCAAAATGGATATCTCAAAATTTGTATTGGATGTTTTTGGGGGTACGGTGGGCGAAAGAGGGGGGTTAGTTACCCTTCAATCACTTTCGACTATTAAAAAGGGCACTTGACCTCTGAATTTCCAATTGAATGAGCCCCTTTTGAAGTTTTTACGGCAACTCTATCCATTAAAACCTTATATGCTCCCAGGGCATAACTTACAACATTTGGCCTGGGTGATCTGGGGGGTTTGTCATCCGTAAATACATAACTTCCGGAACTCTCAACTACGTTAAACAAAAGGGCTATCTATAAACTTTGTTTGAATGATCTTGGGGAAATGGTGGAGGTGAGAGGGGGTTAATTACTCTCCACTCACTTTCGGGTAAATCTTGTTTGTTTAAATGTCGTTCTTTGCTCTTATCTCTACTCACTTTCATTTCTAAAATTAAAAAAAATAATTGAATTTTTAGCTCTATCCTTCAGATAGACTCCTTTTTTTTTTACTAAAAAAGCGATTATTTTAGGCATACGCTGTTGAAGCGTTGTCCCGTCATAACAGAAATAGTAAACGCTGACGTTGTACTCTGTAGTCAGGGCTTCCACTATCCCCGAATTTTTGGCGATTTCCCCGAAAATCTATATGTTTCCCCGATAAAAAATTTTTTTCCCCGAATACCCGAAATTCCCCCGAGAATCACCCAATCATGATGTCACCTCCAGTGACTATCTTCAAAGCGAGTATCTAGAAGAATCGGAGGCAACGCTATAGCGTTGCCTATAGTAAAGGCCATACGGTTCCAATGTTTTATTATTATTTATTATTTTTCTACCCAGAGGTACTTCACATGGAAGGGGTCGTCGTAGAAACAAAGGGGGATAATTCGATTGGAAATCGAGAGTTCTATTGCCCTTTTTAATAGTCGAAAGTGATTGGAGGGCCACTAGCCCCCCACCCCCACAACCATAATTCCCCCAAACACTTCCAATCAAAATTTTGAGATAGTCATTTTGTTCAGCGTAGTTTATTTTCTAGATAGAAACTATGTTTTTGAGGAGGACGCTCCCCATACAGCCCTCAGGGCAAGGGTTTTAAGTTATGGCCTGGGGGCATATAATGTTCTTATAGAAAGCTTTGTCGTAGAAACTTCAAAACAGGCTCATTCGATCGGAAATTCAAAGGGCTAGTGTCCTTTTTAATAGTCGAAAGTGATTGGAGGGCAAATAACCCCCCCCCCCCACGCCCATCATTCCCCCAAACACATCAAATCAAAATTTTATAGATAGCCATTCTGTTCAGCGTAGTTGATTTCAGGATAGAAAATATGTTTTGGGGAGGATATTCCCCCACAACTCTCAGGGCAAGAGTTTTAGGTTATGCCCTGGGGGCATACAAGGTTTTTTATAGAAGGTGTTGTCGTAGAAACTTCAAAAAAGGCTCATTCTTGGAAATTCAAAGGGCTAGTGCCCTCTTTAATAGTCGGAAGTGATTGGAGGGCAAATAACCCCCCCCCCACGACCATCATTTATCCAAACATATCCAATCAAAATTTTGTGATATCCATTTTGTTCAGCGTAGTTAGTTTCCAGATAGAAATTGAGGAGGACACTCCCCCACAATCCTCAGGGCAAGCGTTTTAAGATATGCCCTGGGGGCATAAATGTTTATTATGGAAGGAATGCTCGTATAAACTTCAGAGTGGGCTCATTTGATTTGAAATTAAGAGTTCTAGTTCACTTTTCAAGCGTCAAAAGATATCGGAGGGTAACCAGCTTCTCTTCCCCCCCCAAACCCTTTTTTCCCAAATGTATCCAATACAAAATTTAAGATAGCTATTTTGTTAAAAATAGTTCAAAGATCATACAACAAAAATTTCGATGTCGACACAACCCACCAGGGCCCGGGGGCGGAAGCTATAAGTTATGCCCTGGGGGCATATATGGGTCTTAATGAAGGAATGCTCGTATTAACTTCAAAGAGGGGTCATTTGATTGGAAATTGAAATTTCTAGTTCATTTTTTAAGAGTCAATAGTGATTGGAGGGCACCTAGCCCCCCCCTCTCCACGTCTTTTTTTCCTCAAACTCATCCGATAAGAACTTTGAGATAGCTCTTTTTTGAAATAGTTCAAAAACCATATAACGAAAATTCAGGGGTCAACAAAGCCCCCCCCCCGGCCCGAGAGCAGGTGTTGTAAGTTATGCCCTGGGGGAATATATAGTTTTTATTTATGGGATGCTCTTAAGAAATTCAGAGATAGCTCATTTGATTGTAAATTGAAAATTCTAGTCCAGATTTTTAGATTCAAAAGAGATTAGAGGGCAAATAGCTCCCACCTCTCGTGCGCCTCTTTTCCACCAAATGCATCCAATAAAACTTTGAGATGGACATTAAGTTCAAAAATGCTAAAAAGTCACATAAAAAAAACTCAGGTGTCGTCACGACTCCCCAGGGCCCAGGGGCAGGCATTGTAAGTTATGCCCTGCGGCATATATGGTTCTTATGAAAGGGATGCTCGCATAAACTTTAGAGAGGGTTCATTTTATTGGAAATTGCAAGTTTGAGTTCACTTTTAATAGACAAAAGAGATCCGAGGGCAGCTAGTACCCCCCTCCCCCACTCCTTCTTTTTCCAAACCCATCTGATGAAAATTTTGCGATTAATATTTTGTTAAAAATAGTTCAAAGGTCGGATAAGGAAAACTCCGGTGTCAATACAACCCCCCAGGGCCCAGGGGAAGGTGTTTTAAATTATGCCCTAAGGGCATGTACGGTTCTTATGAGAGGGGTCCTTGAATAAACTTCATAGACGGCTCATTTGATTGGAAATTGAAAGTTTTAGTTCACTTTTTAAGAGTCAATAGGGTTAAGGGCAACTAGTCCCCCTTTGCCCTTTTTCCCCAAACCCATCCACTACAAATTTTGAGAGAGCCCCTTTTTTGGAAATTGTTCAAAAATTAAATAACAAAAAATTCCCCCCTGGCCGGGGGGAGAGGCGTTGTAAGTATTGTCCTGGGGGCGTATATGGTTCTCATGAAAGGGATGCTCGCATAAACTTTAGAGAGGGTTCATTTCATTGGAAATTGAAAGTTCTAGCTCAATTCTTAACAGTCAAAATATAGCCGAGGGCAACTAGCCCCCCCTCCCAAACACCCTTTTTTTCTCAAGTTTATCCAATAATTTTTTTATAATAGCCATTTCTTTAAAAATATTTCAATGTTTAGCTTATAAAAGTTCCTGTGTCGACACATCCCCCCCGGGCCCGGAGGCAGGCGTTATGAGTAATGCTCTAGGGGCATATATAGTTCTTATGGAAGGAAGGCTCGTATAAACTTTGGAGAGGGCTCATTTGATCGGAAATTGAAATTTCATGTTCACTTTTTAAGAGGCAAAAGAGATCGGAGGGCCACTAGCCCTCCCCCTTCTCCACGCCCTAAATGCATCAGATAAAATGTTTGAGGTAGCCATTTTGTTAAAAAAAAAGTTTAAAAGTCAGATAACAAAAACTCCGGGGTCGACACATGTTGTACAAACATAATATTTGTAATATGATTTGTTTTATAACAAATTAATCATTAGTTATAATAATTATATATACTAATTAATCAAAAGCTATACCTAGGGAATATGTATAGCTGTTTTGGAAGGAATTCTCTTATAAGCTTCAGAGAGGGCTCAGTTGATTGGAAATTAGAAGTTCTATTTGAGTTTTTAAGAGCAAAAGTGATCGAAGGGCAACTAGCCCCTCCTTTACATCCTTTTTCCCCCAAATACATCAGATAAATATTTTGAGGTGGCGATTTTGTTTAAAAAAAGCAAGGGTCAGATAACAAAACTCCGGGGTCGACACATGTTATACAAACATAATATGTGTAATATAATACGTTTCATAACTAATTAATCATTTGAAAAAAATAAGTTATTTAGAATCAGTGAATCAATACAAATGTAAAGCATTGACCTATGGCAATGCGTGTTACGCGAAGCCTAACACGCAGATCGTCAGTAACATAAAGAACTATCTATGAAAATATGGCATCAGACATTTTCATTCACTTTTTTTCTCCATTTCTTTGTTTTTCTTTCTCTTCTAATACCGTAAATTACTCCTGACAGTACTTGAAGAAAATGTTCGGAGTAATATATATTACAACAGAAACATTTTACTACAGGCCAACGAAAGTCGTTGTTTTCGGCCATTTACGACCATTTATAAAATTGGCAAACTTTAGCAAACTTTAACAGACTCAAAACGAGCCATAAATTAACATGAGTAGGGCTCAAAACCTCTATGCCGTCCCAAGGCCAGAAAATAACTTAAATGAAAAAATATAAATGTTTTTACTTTTCTAACTTTAACAAATCAAATAATATTAACATTTTGATTACTAAATATCAGTATATGCATATTAAACTAACAATGCACATTCATTTGTATTTTTTTCAGTAAATGGTAAATTACGTTCTGGCCTTGGAAAGGCATAGGGGTTTTGAGCCCTACTCATGGTAATTTCTGCTCGTTTTGAGTTTGACTCGTTTATTTATTGTAATTTCTGTTCGTTTTGGGTTTCATTTATTTATCAATGCTGATTTGTG
The DNA here is from genome assembly GCF_049724085.1 of Artemia sp. Qi Xiang Cuo. Taxonomy (NCBI): domain Eukaryota; kingdom Metazoa; phylum Arthropoda; class Branchiopoda; order Anostraca; family Artemiidae; genus Artemia; species Artemia sp. Qi Xiang Cuo. The sequence continues at coordinate 75,381 of NW_028300325.1, forward strand.
GTAGTTTCACGCTTGATAGATTATTTGATTTAATTTTTGCTTATTTTTGGTTTAATGGAGTTTTTTACTTTTCTTTGAAAAACTTATTTTGTGGAAAAAGTTTTTTTATATTAATTTCTGTTGTTCTTATATTAACATAGTCTTTTAAGAGAAAAATAGAATAATAGTTTAAATCTTTTCGTTTTTTTAAGAATTTATAGTTTGGCCTGCTATTTTTATGCCGGAGAAAATTTTTCAGAAATTTTTAACAACATACATCCTTTTAAAAATCAGGACACAAATAGTAGTGTTTAATTTATTTTCCTACCTCTTCTAGATAACCTGACATAGAAAACTTGATACCATTGACAAACAAATCGTTTTACTTTCTTTGATAGCTTGGATACACTTATGCTTCTTTTGATTTAGTAAAATTTTAAGAGCAGAAGTAGCCCACTGAAAGTTTGAACATAATACCCTCAGTCGTTCTTGGGATAATGCTGAGATACCTCATTGGGAATTAGTATTAACACAGTTCATTTGGATTTAATCTTAAGGCAAAATTTTGTTTTTAATCATAATGGGCAAATGGGAGTGTGGGCGTGGGAGGTTGATTAGTTGCCCTCCAATCATTTTCCACTATTGAAAAGAGCATTAGCCATTCCAATTTCCAATCAAATGAGCCCTTATCCAAGTTTCTACGACAACTCCTTCGATACAAAGTGCTTTGGTCTAAAGAGAAAAAAAAATAATACATTGTGCGAACATCATTCTTTACTTAGGCAGCGCGATTGTGCTGTCTGGTGGTATATTCATAGCTCTAGGAACACCAAACGCTCTAATAACAACAAGAACACCAAAATGATCAGAAACATCATTCAAAATAACATCAGCAAAATCATACTTCACATTAACAAATATATTATTCAAAAGTGATTCCGAGCGCAAAGTCACTCGACTACATATATTAACTGTTGGTCTTAAACCGTAACCCAACATAACATTTAAAAAATCTTGAGCTCTTGGGTTTACATTTACTGAGAATAGATCATGATCAAAGTCGCCACAAGCAAAGCATGGGCAATTTGGACCTGAAAACTTATCCATTTGCCGCTCCAGCAAGTCACTAAATTCCTGCACATTTCCAGATGGAGCTCGATAAACAACCACCACAAAGAAAAACTTTTCTGACTTACGAAGTTCAACCACCATTGATTCAAAAACCATCTTTTTATTCACAGGTACATCACAGTGATAAATATCAATTTTGCGTAGACCCATTGTATGATTAAATACAAAAAAAAAGTTTTTTAAACTGAAAGTAAGGAACGACGTTAAAACTTAAAACGAACAGAAATCATTGCGTATATGAAAGGGGCTGTCCCCTCCTCAACGCCTCGCTCTTTACGCTAAAGTTTTTTATTGTTTAAAAAAATAAGAGTTATGAGAAAGTCAAACTTTAGCGTAAAGAGCGAGGCGTTGAGGAGGGGACAGCCCCTTTCATATATGGAATAATTTCTGATCGTTTTAAGTTTTAATGTCGTTCCTTACTTTCAGTTAAAAAAACTTGTTTTTTTTATTTAATTTTTGAAAGTTTTTGAATTGATGCAGGTTTTGATTTGGGCTCACCGTACATGAATTATTAAAACAAAATTTGCATATTAATTTTACTTTTATTTGGTTAAATGGCTTTCTCGAAACTAGTTTAATATTATTTACGAACGTTTTTATTAGTAATAAATATACGTAACTTACGAATTAACTTACGTAACGAACTTCTATATTCATATATTTTTAATGCGTATATTAGGGGGCTTGCCTAATAGTCAATACCTCGCTCTTTAAGCTAAAGTTCGAATTTTGTTCCAATTCTTTAAAAATGACCCCTTAATCACAAAGGCCATTTAGAATAAATAGCTCTTATGAAAGTACTAAAAAATATTTGGCTTAAAGAGCGAGGTAGCCTACTGACTAGGGGTGAACCCAATCATGCACGTAATATTTTCTGTTCGTTTTAAGTTTTGATGTTACTCCTTATTTTCAGTTGGAAAACTTGTTTTTTTTATATTTAATTTCTGATCTTTCTCTTTAATAATCCTGGGAAATTTAACAGGCCTTTCCTAGCAGTGTCCCTTCCCCCGTGAAAACTTCCTTCATAGAAAGATCCTCCCACATAACCCCCACCCCACCCACCCCCCCCCTACTACCAGACAAAATCCCCCCTGAAAAAGTCTGTATACTTCCTAATAACCAATACTATATGTTAACATTGGGCAAAGTTCATAACTTTCAGCCCTCCCCCGGGGACTTCAGGGGATTAAGTCATCCTAAAGGACATATTTATCATATTTTCAACCATGCTAAACAAAATGGCTATCTCAAAATTTTGATCAGGTGAATTTAGGGAAAAAATGAGCGTGGGAGGGGGCCTAGTTGCCCTCCATTTTTTTGGTCACTGAAAAAGGGCACTAGAACTTTTAATTTCCGATCCAATGATTCCTCCCATGGTATTCTAGGACCACTTGGTCGATACGATCCCCCCTGAAAAAAAAAAAAAAAACAACAAATAAACACGCATCCGTGATCTTTCTTCTGGCAAAAAATACAAAAATTCTACATTTTTTTCAGATAGGAGCTTGAAATCTCTACTGTTGGGTTCTCTGATACGCTGAATATGATGGTGTGATTTTCAGCAAGGTTCTATAGCTTTTAAGGGGTCTTTACCCCTTTTTTTGAAAATCAGCCAAATTTTCTCAGGCGCTTAACTTTTGATGGGTTGAACTAAACTTGATGAAAGTTATATATTTGAATTCAACATTGAAATTTGATTCTTTTGATGTATCTATTGGTATCAAAAATCCGTTTTCTAGAGTTTCGGTTACCATTGAGCCGGGTCCCTCCTTACTTACAGTTCGTTATCACGAACTGTTCGATTCGAATAGATTCCCAATCATCACAAATCCAAGTGTCATTATAGCTTCATTTTTAGTTGGTAAGATTTGATACACAGAAAGCTGATTTTGTCGACCTTTAGACGCCGGAAGTGAAGTGTCTGTTTATGAAAATAGGTTACTGCTTGTCTGTGTCTGAGACAGACAAGCAAAATTGTAAAACAGACAAGCAAAAATTGTAAATTGTCATATATTTACGATATTTTTTTCCCCTGAATTCATGGAAAATAAAAAGTTTTGTTTACTGTACATCATGACTTTTTACTCGTTTTCGGGAAATTTACTAGATTTTTTTTTAATAGATCTAGTAAAAATCGTACTGGCAGTGGCAACCCTGATTGTACCACATTATACCATAATTTTGTAAAATGTACCATATTTCGTGAAATGGTACTAAATGTACCAGTAGAGGTATTTTGTACCATAATGGTACTATTGTACCACGTTTGGCATTACTGACAGGCATTACAATTTAATTAGGTACTATATACTATATTTATTAGGTCAAACCTATATCACTAAGTATATCAGCTGATTACTGCCGGCGGAATTACCCTTCAGCAAGTCTAATCAGCTTTCAAAATTTGTTACTAAATTAAACTTTAACTCTGTTACGAAAACGAACTATCTAATAGTTTATTCCATATTTATTTTCTTTAAAAGAAATCTCAAAAACTATATTAACTTCTGTTTTTGTATAACAACTTTAACGAATCACATAAACAAAATGTTCAAGCGATCACATGGGCAATGTAGAAATTCACAAAATGTTTTCCAATTATTATTTTTATTAAATGTAATTTAAACTAAGAGAAATTATTTTTACTACGGATTTATGAAACGTTTTACAAAAGAATTGTGGAGTTCTGAAAGCTTACAAACAGGGTTGCCATCAGGATTTATTTCTCTGACATGCCATCACGGTCAGGTTTTGTGATACTCTTAATCTGATGTTTTGATTATCCTTAAGATTCCTTAACTTTTGGGGGGGGGGGTTCCCCCTTTTTCAAAATTAGGGAAATTTTATCAGGCTCGTAACTGTTGACTGGTATTATTAAAATTTATTAGTCTTATATATTTGGAATCAACATGAAGTTCAAAGAAGATAAATATACCACAAATGCTTTAATTTTGTATGGAACTAGAATAGCCAGCTTGTTCAGAAAAAACTCCCTCCCCCACCGGAAATTAAAAAAAAAACTCAAATAAGATTCTCAAATTTGGAGTATTATTTTAAATGGAAGAGTATTTTCTGGGTGGTGTATTTTCGGGGGGGGTATTTTCCAGGGGGGGGGGTTTTTTCCTCAACAGGGGAAGGGGAGATTTTCTGGGGATATTTTCCGCGGGGGTATTTTCCGGGGGGGGGGAGGTAATTGGCGGGAATGTAAACACTGGCCACCATTAAGAAGAAACTTTCAACGGGTGTTTAGAAGGATATTGAAAAAAAAACAAAAGGTGTTATGTGCACTCTGCTATTAAGTCTACTACTGCTGTTGGTACAACAGCTATTGTCACAACTAAAATTAAGGGTATTACGGTAAAGCTTTCAGGAAATATTTAGGGGGTTTTGAATTAAGTCAAAGCACACTAAGAGCATCGATGAAGTCAAAAGGGTGTACCAGCAAAAAGCAAACTCTATGCTACTACTCTGCTACTACTACTATTACTGCTACTACTAATGCTACTGCTATTCCAGTTATTATTGAGACTAATGGTATTAAAGGGAAATTTTCAGGGAACATTTAGGAGAAGTTCCAGTCAACTTAAAACCCGTTTTTGCATTCCGGTCACCAAATAGGATGTAATAGCAATTTCAGAGGAAGGAGTTAAAGTAAAAAATTAAAAACTTTCAAGCTTGTTGAGAGTCAACAACTCAAAAGACACACTTTACCTACTGCTACTACTTTTGCTATTACTACTACTATTACAACTATTTCTACTGAGACAAAGAGTATCATAGTTAAGCTTTCAGGGAATGTTTAGGGAGATGTTGAACTAAATCAAAACTTAATTCCTGTGTGCATGTTGTCAAAATGTCAGATTAGAAATATTCTAAGAACTGTCTATTGTATTAAGTTGAAAATGTCAATGCATGTAGAGGAGGATGTGAAACTAACCAAAGGTGTTATGTCCCTACTGGTACTGCTACAACTGGTTTTGCTAATACCAACGACACGATAGTCGTTACTATTGTAACAAATACTGTTTTTATAACTTTTAGGGGATTTTTAATAAAATCTATAACTAAATAATAAACATTTAACTCGATGCAGGTTTTTAATGTGTAAAACATTACCCCAGAAATATTTTAGACCATTTATTCAAAACTGTTAGGGCATATTTGGGTGGATATTTAACCAACTAAAAGATAATATTTACATACTACTACTTCTTATTTTTCTGCTATTAATACTTCTATTAAGCATAAATGTATATAGGAAAAGTAGTCAAAAACATTGAGAGGTTTAAATAAAATTGAATTGAGTCTGTGTATCTAGACTGTCAATAAGGCACATCAGCAGTATCTTAAGGACTGCTTAGAGTATTGAGGTTGATCTTTTAGTAAGTTGAAATAATAAAAGTGCAACATGTGTATAATAATCCAGCTAGCAGCAGTAGTACTAGTACTACTACCACAACTATTAGTACTAATACCATTAAGGCTAATGGTATTAAAGTAAAATTTTAAGGGCCTGTTGGGGGGCATGTTTGGTTAAATCAAAACACAAAAAGTACAAGTCAGTTATCAAAAAGACGGATCAGCAATGTATCAGAAACAGCCTGAAGTGTTAAATTAAAAATATCCAGGCATGAGGAATAAATGTGTTGAAGTTAGCCAAAAAAGCATATGCAAATACTACACTGCTACTACTACTGCTATTGTTGCTATTACCACCCCCCTTCCAAAGTTTCCGCTACCATTTCTGCTGCTAGGAATAACAATTCTCATCATCCTTTTATTTATAATATGCTCGGCCCTGTCATTGACAAAAAGTCATGCTTTAAAGTAAGGGATGGGAGTTTTAAAATTAAGCCCGTTCATATATGGATTAATTTCTGTTAGCTTAAATCTCAATTTCGCTCTTTGCTTTTATATGAAATAACTTGTTTTTGTTTATTTAAATTTTCTTTGATTTTAATAGTATACCATGTCTGAACTAAATGCTAGAGGCACAACGATTCCCTTAAACACGAATCATAAAGTCAAAATTTATCTTTTGCGCAGCAATAACTCAAGAAAACGTAAAGTCGTTTGGCATCTGAGAAGTTAACACTTCATATCCCTTCATTTAGATGCATTCTAAATAAGAGTGCTGCAGGATCATAGCTTCCTTTTTGTTGTAAAAAAAAATATTTCTGGCATTTATTTCAAAATTTCAAAACTTTATTTAAAAAAAAAACACATCGAAAATTTGTGTATATATATATTTTTGTTAGATTTTTACGTGTACTACAGAATTTACGGGGCACAGTGAGGGGTACTGTGTTTAACCCCCCCCCCCTCCAGACAGGACTTAGCAGATATGCTGGCAGATAATTTTCAAACCCATTTTCGTACGTGGAAATTGTATATGAGAATCTTCAGGTGGTTTGTTGATTCGGCCATTTGTGACAGCTGGCTGCTTCTCCGACCAGACGTTAGACTTTTGAGCTCAAGAACAGACGAACAGATGATTTTGCGAGCTTTTTGGTCTGAAGTAGCTGCAAGGTTGTATGTGGCAGCTCGGTTGATGCCGTAACACAAACATTGGAGACCTTCTGCAGACGCAGGAGCTAGTCCAAGTCCAGTTCGTAGCCGCAACAGAATTAGGCCAGCAATATCTGCTCAATCAGATGTAGTCAATCGCTGGCCGAGAAAATCGGACAAACAGAGCTGTTGTAAAGAGTGCAAGTCAGGTTATATAACTTTCGATCGCAAAAAGGGAAACATAACTTTGTGCCTTATGGCCAAAAAAAAACTGCTTAAAGGCATTGTGAAAAAAGTAAAAATTCTTTATTTTAGTTTATATAAAATGCTATTTTTATATTTTAACCACCTGAGTTATTATTAGCTAGATTTTGTAAAAGAAAAAAAAACAGAAAAAAAAATTTAAGTAAATCATTTTTTATTTATGCGAAGACCTAAGGGTCACATGGGTTTTCTTTATGATTTTTTGCAAAAAGTTTTCCTGTATTGGTCTGTATAGGGTTAAAAAGGATAATGGAGGCGCTTTGTCCTCCAAGCACTGTTCAAAGTGCCTTGAAAGTTTCAACTTAATGGCTTCAGTCACTCCTGCAAAGTTAGTTGCAACCAGTTACATTTGAATCTGCAATAGTAGTATTAGAAGTGGCTCTGAAAGTTTAGAAGTTTATACCCTTACATGTTCACAGATACACCTTTTTTATAACTTTGACACATATAGTTTCTTTTGATTTAGCTCAGCCGGCCCCTCAATATTGTTCATAAATACTCTTGGCCTTTTTGGAAACACTATGGGGGCATTGCATCCCCGGAGACATAGCTATTAGACATTGTGACTACCTTGAATAAAATGGCTAAATAAGATTTCTATCAGGGGTAAGGGGGGCTCTAAAAGGGAAAGAGGAGGAAATTTACTTTTATTGGATGCACAACTTATAGTTAAATTACAGCTTGAATTAACTTTTAAAAATGTAAGTTTGCAGTTTCAAATTTTCTCAGGGCAGGGATTGGCCAGTTGTTTTCAGAGAAATACATTCTGTGGGTGGTATCGGATTTATTCTTAGTTTTATAACTGATTAATTTATTTATTAGTATGTACTTCTTGGTTTCGCTAGGCAATACATACGCACACAAGTAGTAACCATCTATTGAATTTGCGTACAGGTATAGCAATTTCCATGTTATTTGCGTACAGGTATAGCAATTTCCTATGCTATTCTGGGCCTTTACGTGGCGCCCCCGTACCAAACAGGTTTTTCTGGTAGGTAATTCTATTCTAGAGGTCATTACACCTTTGCCAAGAGATTTACGCAATTTCTAGTTCAAGGGATTAAGGACAAGTTTTTCTGACGTAGAGACAGGTTTTTTTTTTTGTTTAAAATTTGTAAAAAAGGGGTAATTAGTGATTGGAAAATTTTTTAATGCTTTTACAATCGGAGATGTTTAAGGAATTCAAATATTTTGTCTATGAAATAGAAGCTAACTCAATTTGCGAAAGAAACGTTTGATTAAAATTTGCAAAAAAGGGGTAATGGTATTTTTTTATAACTTGATAGGTGATTTGAATAAAAGGAATTCAAATATTTTGTCTATGAAATATAAGCTAACTCAATTTGCGAAAGAAAATGTTTGATTAAAATTGGCAAAAACTGGGTCATGGTATTTTTTTATAACTTCATAGGTGATTTGAATAAAAGGAATTCAAATATTTTGTCTATGAAATAGAAGCTAACTCAATTTGCGAAAGAAAATGTTTGATTAACATTTGCAAAAAAGGGGTAATGGCATTTTTTTGATAACTTGATAAGTGATTTGAATAAAAGGAATTCAAATATTTTGTCTATGATTTAGAAGCTAACTCAATTTGCGAAAGAAACGTTTGATTAACATTTGCAAAAAAGGGGTAATGGTATTTTTTGATAACTTGATATGTGATTTGAATAAAATGAATTCAAATATTTTGTCTATGAAATAGAAGCTAACTCAATTTGCGAAAGAAAATGTTTGATTAACATTTGCAAAAAAGGGGTAACGGTATTTTTTTGATAACTTGATAAGTGATTTGAATAAAAGGAATTCAAATATTTTGTCTATGAAATAGAAGCTAACTCAATTTGCGAAAGAAACGTTGCGCGCAACCCTGCAGTAGGCAACCCTGCGAGGGAGACTTCTGTTCTTTCCGGTTTAGGAGAATGCAAAGAACATTTGATATAGAAGTCTCAAAATCCCAATAGTTTCTTCACTTGAGAGAAGGGAATGTACCCTAAAGCGTTGGTAAAAAAAAAATATGAACCTCTAATTATCTTGATCACGGAATAAATAATGGAGAGTGGATTGAACCAAGCGATTGAACATACTATGTTAGGTGCAGTGAAGTATGATTTGCACTAAAACATGAAACTGTTTCTGCTTGAAAAAAAGGCTAGATTTTTTCTATAGTTATGTATATTTTTAGCCATAATAATTAACAAATTGAATTATTGGTGTGAAATTGCTAGTTTAAGGTTTGCAAACTTCAGAATATTATAAAGTGAATGGGACCAAAACCCAAACTTCCACCACTTGTGGATATTCTAGCAGGGACGCCAATTCACAGTAAAATAAGGGGGCGAGAATTTTTTTCATTTTATATGAAGCTGCAAAAGAAAATCTTTTTAAAAATCTAGGTTGAGGGCAATTTGGATTCCTTCGAGTTTTATTAAATGAAAATACAAGAAAGTGGGTATTTTGTAAAATCTAGGAGGGGCAATGTCCCACTCTAACTTCCTCTCCCTAATTTCCACTGACTAGTAATTTTTATAGTAAAGAAATAATTTATTTTAGTAAAGTAATTATTTATGACGTTATGTCTGCTTTACAAAAATATTGGATGAAGCGTTTTATTATAATACTTCAACAGAATTAAAATGAATATTAATAAATTAATGAAATTAATAAATAGGAGTTCAGTAATGATAAACTCGCTTTTAGTACCTTGGGTTATCGAAAAAGATTGAAAACTCGGTATTTGTATATTATACGGCAAACACTCAAGAAGTGAAATTAAAGCAGATAATGGGAAAGTGGAAGAGTTGTAGCCTAAGACAGCCATCCTACAATAAGATGGAGGGAAAAAACCCCGTCGCTCCCCTCCCCCCATCAATTATGGTTAAAATAATTTTGGAATAAATAATTTTGAAAATTAGAATTTTGACTTTTTCTGCTCTATTTACGAGATTTCAGACATTTGAGTTCTTCTTCCAGCAGCGTTGGATATCACAGAATTGTCAATACTTAGCAGCATCACCCTCTTTGAGGTAAAATCATGGTTTGGTATGACAAACGAATATGGAACCATGTTATTCTGAGACCGCCATTGGATGAAGCGTTTTATTATAATACTTCAACAGAATTAAAATGAATATTAATAAATTAATGAAATTAATAAATAGGAGTTCAGTAATGATAAACTCGCAAGGTTTAGTTCCTTGGGTTATCGAAAAAGATTGAAAACTCGGTACTTGTATATTATACGGCAAACACTCAAGAAGTGAAGTTAAAGCAGATAATGGGAAAGTGGAAGAGTTGTAGCCTAAAACAGCCATTATTGTAATTTCGGTTCATTTTGGGTTTCATTTATTTATCGATGCTGATTTGTGGCAGTTTCATGATTGGTAGATTATTTGATGTTATTTTTGCTAATTTTTTGTTTATCATTACGTTTAATATCTACCCATCAAATGCTCCAAGCCTCAGAAGAAAAAGGGATTTTGAAAACCGGGAGCCTGATTTTCGAAAAAGGGGAAACACCCTCCAAAAAAAGTCAATAAGTTGGGGCGTGAAACTCCATATGCCTTCTCAAGACCAGAATTGCTGTCCCTCCCCCCTGGAGACTGTGGGGGATTAAGTCATCCTCAATGACATAGTTATTAGATATTTCTACTATGCTGAACAAAACGGCTTTTTAAAAATTTGGATTGTGTAACTTTGGGGAAATTGAACATTGAATGGAGCATAGTTGCCCCTTCAGTTTTTTTTGGTCACTTAAACAGGGCACTAGAACTTTTAATTGTCATTCAAATGAGCCCTACAGTAGGATGCCCGCTACTATCCTAAGCTTCAGCTGAAGCTAGCTTCAAACATTGAACCTAAAAGATTCATATTACCATAGTTACGAAGCGTTTATAGTATTGGTGGTCTTTAAAAAGACCGTTGGCTAGTCATGAGCGTGATGACTATTGTAAAAATTCATCATTGCTTGTCATCCACTCAGTATGATTCCAATCTATATTAGGGATTTGTTTGTTCTTCTTCTTCTTCTTAGGATATATCACACACATATTTCGAGAAGAAATATGTATTGGTACCCATTTACTAAAAAATTGAACCTCGTCCTCTGGGTTGTGTTTCTTACCCGGAAATTTCTCACAACCAAAATCTTCCAGGTTGAATAATGGTATATCTGACTTGCATTTCTCAATTAAAAGTTTGTCAGAGGGTACATTCCCTTTTGTGTGCAGTGCTGTTACGCCAAAAAAACAGCATATCTCTCTAACTTCCTCCTGTACGTAGGATAAATCCTTCCCTTTGTTATAGGATGGATGAATCATTCTATTATATAAACCCATTTTGTTTATAAAGTACAGTGTACTCCGCCACCTCTCTTCATTGTACGCATACATATTATAGTTTATAAACCAGTGATAACAAGAGATCTCTTGAAGATCAGTAGTCAACAGTAGAAATGCACATTCAAAAATCACACCACACGCTGATTTCTTCACGCCAATGTACTCACAGTCAAAAACGCCATACATCTTTGAACTTATATTGATAGAATGGATATTCAAAACTGTTTAAAAATCCAAATTGAAACTACATTATATACTAAAGAAACTGAATATATTAACATCTAAAACAAGAATTTTTATTCTTATCAGATTCAAAACGCCTAATATCTCAAGCATATGCGACTCAAATTTCATCTTATAGAGGAGTTCATGTTATAGAGGAGTTCACTTACATGGAGGGATTCAGTTGAATGAGGGGGGGGGATTTGCGATTTTAACGAGAAATGACTGAAAAGTGTTTAGAGGGAGATGGATTGCATGGAGGGTTGAGTTGCATGAGTTAATTGGTTTTTAGAGTTTCGGTTACTATTGAGCTGTTTTGAGTTTGACTCGGTTAATTATTATCATCTATCTTGCGTGGTTTACAGCTGATAGAACATTACCAGTTCTACTTTAGGGAGGAGGGCAAGTTGCCCTCGAATTTTTTTAGTCACTTAAAAATGGCACTAGAACTTTTAATTTCCGTTCACACACGCAACACACACAACATACACAACACACACACACACACAACACACACAAAACACACAATACACACACACACACACAAGACACAAACAAGACACACACAAGACACACACACAAGAAACACACAAGACACACACAAGACATACACACAAGACACATACAAGACACACACACACAAACACACAAACACGACACACACAAGACACACACAATCGTCTCGTTTTTGTAAAAGTCATAATGTGCATATTTTTCCAAAATCGTCTAATCAATTTTTAGATGGATTTTTTTTTCTTCAACATGTTGAAATACTCAATAACTATGCCCCTAGAGATAAAATGGACCCTTTAGCCCCTGGGGGAAAGGTTTTTAAGTTATGAAATTTATACATAAGCCGGTAAAAGTTGGGATTGAAAAAGATTTGTACTCCAACTCGAAGCACAACAGTCGAGAGGGGGGGGGGGTTCATTTTAATTGAAAAAAGATTCTAGTGACCCGTTTAAGTAACAGAAAATAATTGGAGGACAACTAGACCCCCCCCCAACCCCAGGGCCACGGGGCCGAAAGCCTGACACGGGTGGGACCCTCACCACCAAGGTCAGGTTAGGTTAGATTAGGTTAGGTTACCTAACATTTCTAGGTTAACTTACATCAGGTTAAGTGGCGCGCCACTTAACCTGATGTAAGTTAACCTAGCAATGTTAGGTAACCTAACCTAATCTAACCTAACCTGACCTTGGTGGTGAGGGTCCCACCCGTGCCAGGCTTTCGGCTTCAGCCCTTCAGCCCCGAACATGTTATACCCTCAACAGGGTCTTCTAGGCTCAAGGCTCTAGGCAGGCATGCCTTTCCAAAAACTAACCTGACAAGTATGTGTCCAACAAGAGAGTAATACATACTCCTGCCATTTACCCGTGTCCCAGCCATTAAAACATTTGCCTCTCAATTACTTGGACTATCTGTCTTGGCTTTTCTCTGTCTACAATTACCCAGCCCAGTCTTGATGCAACCGATTGCCCAAAATACTTGATAAATTCAATTCAATTACCCGTGCCCCAGCCATTTAAACATTTGCCTCTCAATTGCTTGGACTATCTGTCTTGGCTTTTCTCTGTCTACAATTACCCAGCCCAGTCTTGATGCAACCGATTGCCCAAAATACTTGATAAATTCAATTCAATCAGTCTTGGCTTTTTTCTGTCTACAATTCCCCAGCCCAGTCTTGATGCAACCTATTGCCCAAAATACTTGATAAATTCAATTCAATTCAATGAATTGAATTTATCAAGGTTAGGTTAGGTTAGGTTAGGCTGGTGGTAATGGCTGGTGTGTGTGTCTTGTGTGTGTCTTGTGTGTGTGTCTTGTGTGCGTCTTGTGTGTTTCTTGTGTGTGTGTCTTGTGGGTGTGTCTTGTGTGTGTCTTGTGTGTGTCTTGTGTGTGTCTTGTTTGTGTCTTGTGTGTGTGTGTGTGTATTGTGTGTGTTGTGTGTGTGTGTGTGTTGTGTATGTTGTGTGTGTTGCGTGTGTGAACGGAAATTAAAAGTTCTAGTGCCATTTTTAAGTGACCAAAAAAATTCGAGGGCAACTTGCCCTCCTCCCTAAAGTAGAATTGGTAATGTTCTATCAGCTGTAAACCACGCAAGATAGATGATAATAATTAACCGAGTCAAACTCAAAACAGCTCAATAGTAACCGAAACTCTAAAAACCAATTAACTCATGCAACTCAACCCTCCATGCAATCCATCTCCCTCTAAACACTTTTCAGTCATTTCTCGTTAAAATCACAAATCCCCCCCCTCATTCAACTGAATCCCTCCATGTAAGTGAACTCCTCTATAACCGAAACCCTGTACAACTGAACCCTCATGCAACTGAACCCTCGTGCTACTGAACCCCCATGCAACTCGACCCCATTTAACCAAACCTCCGTGTAACTCTACACCCCTTTAACTGAACTCTAATGCAACTCAACCCTCAATGCAACCCATCTCTCTCAAAACACTTTTCAGTCATTTTTCGTTAAATTGACAATGCGCTCCAAAACATCACTTGTGTATTATACAGTACACTATCATCCCGTCTCCTCCAAATCGCAAATCCCCCCCCTCGTTCAACTGAATCCCTCCATGTAAGTGAACCCCTGTATAACCAAAACCCAGTACAACTGAACCCCATGCAACTGAACCCTCGTGCTGCTGAACCCTCATGCAATTCGACCCCATTTAACTAAACCTCCGTGTAACTGTATCCCCCTTTAACTGAACTCTCATGCAACTCAACTCTCCATGCAACCCATCTCCCTCAAAACACTTTTCAGTCATTTATCGTTAAATTGACAATACTCTTCAAAACATCACTTGTGTATTATACAGTACCCAACTGAAATTCTTTAGTAAGAATATTAACAAGTTATCCCAAAGTTAGAATTCCATTTTTTTCCAAAGTTATTCCAAACTTAGAATTTTGAAATTTATTCCAAAGAATTCCAAAGTTACTATTCATCGCCGATTTTTTACGTATATTCAAATTTTATCCAAAATTGAAAGTGCAAATTTAAACATAGGATGTATTAATCAACGTGCAATTATTGATTTAAACATTTTAAAAAGCAATTAACCAAGGATTTAAGGGACCGATACTTCAAATAATATCTTAGTTAGACCTGGGTATGATTTGGAAAACAATCAGAAATTGAATAAAAAAAGAGTTTTTGAACCAAAAGTAAAAACAGTTTTGAAACATATTTGAACGGATTATTCTTTAAATGAAGGAAGCTGTTTCCTCCTTAGCTCCTTACTCTCTACTGTGAAGTATGGCTTTTTTGTCCAAATTTTCAAAGAAAATTTGCAATTTAAAAAAAAAATTTTCAAAGCACAAAAAAAAAAAATTGGCTTTTAGAGTTTCGGATACTATTGAGTCGTGTCGCTCCTTACTAACAGTTCGAATCAAAGGTAAATCTAGACCAGAATTTGGTAAGAAAAATGTACAGTTTCTGTAAAAATGAAATCTAGACCCGAATTTGGTAACAAAAATGTACAGTTTCTGTAAAAGTGTCTGAATTATATAATCATGAATTTCCATAGGTTTAATAATTTGAATCGGACATCTTAAGGGTATCGAGTGTTTTCTGTGGAATTGATTCTAAGCCTTAAATTACTTGATCAGATATCTTAGCGCTTTAAAGATGAAATTTGAGTCGCATATGCTTGAGATATTAGGCGTTTTGAATCCGATAAGAATAAAAAATTCTTGTTTTAGATGTTAATATATTCAGTTTCTTTAGTATATAATGTAGTTTCAATTTGGATTTTTAAACAGTTTTAAATATCCATTCTATCAATATAAGTTCAAAAATGTATGGCGTTTTTGACTGTGAGTACATTGGGGTGAAGAAATCAGCGTGTGGTGTGATTTTTGAATGTGCATTTCTACTGTTGACTACTGATCTTCAAGAGGTCTCTTGTTATCACTGGTTTATAAACTATAATATGTATGCGTACAATGAAGAGAGGTGGCGGAGTACACTGTACTTTATAAACAAAATGGGTTTATATAATAGAATGATTCATCCATCCTATAACAAAGGGAAGGATTTATCCTACGTACAGGAGGAAGTTAGAGAGATATGCGGTTTTTTTGGCGTAACAGCACTGCACGCAAAAGGGAATGTACCCTCTGACAAACTTTTAATTGAGAAATGCAAGTCAGATATACCATTATTCAACCTGGAAGATTTTGGTTGTGAGAAATTTCCGGGTAAGATACATAACCCCGAGGACGAAGTTCAATTTTTTAGTAAATGGGTACCAATACATATTTCTTCTCGAAATATGTGTGTCAGATATCCTAAGAAGAAGAAGAAGAACAAACAAATCCCTAATATAGATTGGAATCATACTGAGTGGATGACAAGCAATGATGAATTTTTACAATAGTCATCACGCTCATGACTAGCCAATGGTCTTTTTAAAGACCACCAATTCTATAAACACTTCGTAACTATTGTAATATGAATCTCTTAGGTTCAACGTCTGAAGCTAGCTTCAGCTTAAGCTAAAGATGGTAGCGATTATCCTACTATAGGGCCCATTTGAATGACAATTAAAAGTTCTAGTGGTATGTTTAAGTGACCAAAAAAAAACTGAAAGGGTAGTAGTGCTCGATTCAATTCTGATTTTCCCCAAAATTACACAATCCAAATTTTTAGAAAGGCATTTTGTTCAGCAAAGTCGAAATATCTAATAACCATGTCAATGAGGATGACCTAATCTCTCACAGTCTCCAGAAGGGGGGAATGTAATTCTGATCTTGGGGAGGCATATGGAGTTTCACGCCCCAACTTATTGACTTTTTTTTGGAGGGTGTTTCCCCCTTTTTCGAAAATCAGGCTCCCGGTTTTCAAAATCCCTTTTTCTTCTGAGGCTTGGAGCATTTGATGGGTAGATATTAAACGTAATGATAAACAAAAAATTAGCAAAAATAACATCAAATAATCTACCAATCATGAAACTGCCACAAATCAGCATCGATAAATAAATGAAACCCAAAATGAACCGAAATTACAATAATGGCTGTTTTAGGCTACAACTCTTCCACTTTCCCATTATCTGCTTTAACTTCACTTCTTGAGTGTTTGCCGTATAATATACAAGTACCGAGTTTTCAATCTTTTTCAATAACCCAAGGTACTAAACCGTGCGAGTTTATCATTACTGAACTCCTATTTATTAATTTCATTAATTTATTAATATTCATTTTAATTCTGTTGAAGTATTATAATAAAACGCTTCATCCAATGGCGGTCTCAGAATAACATGGTTCTATATTCGTTTGTCATACCAAACCATGATTTTACCTCAAAGAGGGTGATGCTGCTAAGTATTGACAATTCTGTGATATCCAACGCTGCTGGAAGAAGAACTCAAATGTCTGAAATCTCGTAAATAGAGCAGAAAAAGTCAAAATTCTAATTTTCAAAATTATTTATTCCAAAATTATTTTAACCATAATTGATGGGGGGAGGGGAGCGACGGGGTTTTTTCCCTCCATCTTATTGTAGGATGGCTGTCTTAGGCTACAACTCTTCCACTTTCCCATTATCTGCTTTAATTTCACTTCTTGAGTGTTTGCCGTATAATATACAAATACCGAGTTTTCAATCTTTTTCGATAACCCAAGGTACTAAAAGCGAGTTTATCATTACTGAACTCCTATTTATTAATTTCATTAATTTATTAATATTCATTTTAATTCTGTTGAAGTATTATAATAAAACGCTTCATCCAATATTTTTGTAAAGCAGACATAACGTCATAAATAATTACTTTACTAAAATAAATAAATAATTACTTTACTAAAATAAATTATTTCTTTACTATAAAAATTACTAGTCAGTGGAAATTAGGGAGAGGAAGTTAGAGTGGGACATTGCCCCTCCTAGATTTTACAAAATACCCACTTTCTTGTATTTTCATTTAATAAAACTCGAAGGAATCCAAATTGCCCTCAACCTAGATTTTTAAAAAGATCTTCTTTTGCAGCTTCATATAAAATGAAAAAAATTCTCGCCCCCTTATTTTACTGTGAATTGGCGTCTCTGCTAGAATATCCACAAGCGGTGGAAGTTTGGGTTTTGGGCCCATTCACTTTATAATATTCTGAAGTTTGCAAACCTTAAACTAGCAATTTCACACCAATAATTCAATTTGTTAATTATTATGGCTAAAAATATACATAACTATAGAAAAAATCTAGCCTTTTTTTCAAGCAGAAACAGTTTCATGTTTTAGTGCAAATCATACTTCACTGCACCTAACATAGTATGTTCAATCGCTTGGTTCAATCCACTCTCCATTATTTATTCCGTTATCAAGATAATTAGAGGTTCATATTTTTTTTTTACAAACGCTTTAGGGTACATTCCCTTCTCTCAAGTGAAGAAACTATTGGGATTTTGAGACTTCTATATCAAATGTTCTTTGCATTCTCCTAAACCGGAAAGAACAGAAGTCTCCCTCGCAGGGTTGCCTACTGCAGGGTTGCGCGCAACGTTTCTTTCGCAAATTGAGTTAGCTTCTATTTCATAGACAAAATATTTGAATTCCTTTTATTCAAATCACTTATCAAGTTATCAAAAAAATACCGTTACCCCTTTTTTGCAAATGTTAATCAAACATTTTCTTTCGCAAATTGAGTTAGCTTCTATTTCATAGACAAAATATTTGAATTCCTTTTATTCAAATCACTTATCAAGTTAACAAAAAATACCATTACCCCTTTTTTGCAAATGTTAATCAAACGTTTCTATCGCAAATTGAGTTAGCTTCTATTTCATAGGCAAAATATTTGAATTCCTTTTATTCAAATCACCTATCAAGTTATCAAAAAATACCATTACCCCTTTTTTTTGCAAATGTTAATCAAACAGTTTCTTTCGCAAATTGAGATCGCTTCTATTTCATAGAAAAAATATTTGAATTCCTTTTATTCAAATCACCTATCAAGTTATCAAAAAATACCATTACCCCTTTTTTGCAAATGTTAATCAAACATTTTATTTTGAACATTGATTTAGATTCTATTTCATAGACAAAATATTTGAATTCCTTAAACATCTCCGATTGTAAAAGCATTAAAAAATTTTCCAATCACTAATTACCCCTTTTTTACAAATTTTAAACAAAAAAATCACCTGTCTCTACGTCAGAAAAACTTGTCCTTAATCCCTTGAACTAGAAATTGCGTAAATCTCTTGGCAAAGATGTAATGACCTCTAGAATAGGACTACCAGAAAAACCTGTTTGGTACGGGGGCGCCACGTAAAGGCCCAGAATAGCATAGGAAATTGCTATACCTGTACGCAAATAACATGGAAATTGCTATACCTGTACGCAAATTCAATAGATGGTTACTACTCACACACAGATGGAATTGTGTTGATATTTGTATTACATTACTGTAATCACTTTCGACTTATAAAAAAGGACTAACTCTCCTTTTCCAATGTATTGAGCACCCTCTGATTTTCTGCAACCGTGAGCTGAAGATGTTGAAGGGATAGCCCCTCTCATATTTGGACTAAGTTCTGCTTGTTCTGGGAATTAATAGTATTTTTTACTTTCAAAATAACAGCGTACACCAGAAATAATCCCATTAACCTAAAGGAATTAAACAGGGCCGTATCCAGGACGTTTCCCTAAAGATTTTTCCCTGGAGGGGGGGGGGGAGACAACAAAATTCTTAAAAACCCATAAAAAATGTGCAATGGATATTAAGTCACTCACAAATGGATATTGTTCTCTGAGTTTGTGATCCGTATATACTCCCCTAATTACAAGCCAAGGAACCTTTGGGGGGACTAGCACAGTCTATTATTGTATTTGCATTGATAATGAATAAAATCTTATCTTAATCTTCATTTCTGAGAATATTTCTGCTTCACTGAACGGTGATCAAAAACGCAGCTGATTACACTTGTTTTAAAACAGGAGACTCACAAAAATTAATAAAGTATTTAATTTTAAATTTTTCTAAGAAATATAGATAATACTGACTTTTGTTCTGGTGAAGCGAAGATCAAGTGAGAAATTCTCTCGTGCGTGCACGTAACCTCGTCTAAATTAACCTTAAAAAATGAAATAAAGCTATGTCGACTTTGCATGTCTCTCTCACTATGTATGCGCCATCGTGGTGTACACTCAATGTCTTTACAAGAGGTGACTTCAAGAAAGAGTTTGTCCGGAGGGGGGCACTAAATAGTGGAATTTACCATTTTTTAGGAGCCAATCAGAGACATCGGTGGTGTTCGCTCCCTAGTCAATACCTCGTTCTTTATGCTAAAGTGTTTTTAGTACTTTCAAAAGAGCTATTTATTCTAATTAAACGGTTTTTGTGATTCAGGGGTCATTCTTAAAGAATTCTAACAAACATCGGGGGCGGAGAACGCCACGGGGGGCCGCTGCGGTGGGGTGGAGGGGGGGGCATTAAATAGTGGAATTTGTGAGGAAATTGCTCTGCCTTGCACACGCACTGACACATTGTTACTTACTAACAATTTTTTCATAATTTCTTGAATGAAATTTCTGCTTTATGCATACAGAGCTGACTTCAAGAAAGAGTTTTCTACCTATTTACAATTTCTTGATATTTCCTTGAATAAAGATTTCGTATTGTGTATCTAATAGGTCAAAACAATAAGCAGTTTATTACTTATATACGATTTTATCATGATTTCTTGAATTAAATATCTGTATTGTGTCCAGGTAGCGAATTCAAGAAAGCGATTGTTACTTACTTACAATTTCTTCATAATTTAATGAAATGAATAGAACTATTCTAAAGAATAAAGACGGGTTAAGCTTAAAGATATTTATTGCTTAAATGTATTAACAGATTTATTTTTAGAAAAAAAAACCCACACATTTACATAAAAATAGTACTTAGAGTTCACTCTTAAACGTCCAGAAACGATTATCCAATGATATAGAATAGTTTTACCATGTCTTATGGATTTATCACGATCAGGGATGTCCTCAGGTATCCACTGCGCGAGAGACCTAACCTCGTCTTCAGGACGGTGATAAGCCCCTTCAAATGTAGGACACTTAAACTCTTCTATATTGAAAAGGGGAATCCTAGGGTCACACTTTCGAACTAAAACTTTATCTGTAGGTAAATAACCCTATAAGTAGAGTACTTCAACCCCGAAAAACCTGCAGATTTTATTCACTTCCTCTTAAACATTTTTCAGTTCCTGACCAGTATTATTAAGTGTTATAATCCCTATCATAGAACGCTAGTCTGTTTATATGAATCAATTTAGTACTCAACAAGCTTTTATCATACTCAAACGTATTATAGGTCGCTTCTCTATGATAATAATTAATTTCTTCGCGTACTATAGACAATTACAAAAATGCACATTCAAATATAACACCGCAAGAGGATTTTTCAAACTAATAATTTCGGTGTCAAACAGTCCCATCGTCTTGGAAGCTATTAATGTAATTGTTAAGTAGAGACATACTTCATCATACTTTTATACCTTTGTTCAAGGTTGAATGGAGTTATGGCTAGGGGGATGAGTCCTAAAGCCATCTGAATTCATTGTGGGGAGGAGTCATAAAACCCTTAGAAGTCATTGCGGGGACGAGTCACAGAACTCTCGGTATCTATTGCATGCAAATGATGTCTGGAAATTACAATTTTTTTTTATAATATCTGTATTGTGTATCCATGAGTTGAATTCAAGAAAGAGTTTGCTACTTACTTACTTTAATTTTTTTCATAATCAGAAATCCGACAATGGATGATGGTAGAGAATTTATTAATTCTAATAGATTGAATTTGTCAATGCTATCCGATGTATCTTTTTATTCTGCAAGCCATTCATAATAGACCTTAAATGCATCCAGAAGTTTCCCTGATAAAACATAGCCCTGGTTAAATCATTTAGTTTTGTAGTGCAGTGAGTTGGTGCTAGTAGTAGTTCTTTCGTGTTTTTTTTTCAAGTAATTCATAATAGACCTTAAATGCATTCAGATATTTTATTGATAAAAAATAGCCGTGACTACATAAGATGGTTTTGTGGGGCAGTTAGTTATTACTAGTAGTAGTACTTTCGTGTTATTTGAAAACTATTCTTACTCGACCTTAAAAGCCTTCTAACTGTTT
Source organism: Artemia sp. Qi Xiang Cuo (assembly GCF_049724085.1). Classification (NCBI taxonomy): domain Eukaryota; kingdom Metazoa; phylum Arthropoda; class Branchiopoda; order Anostraca; family Artemiidae; genus Artemia; species Artemia sp. Qi Xiang Cuo. Next base: position 96,960 of record NW_028300325.1, read on the forward strand.
CTTAAGGTTTCATAGTCTTGTCTTAATCATATGGTTTGGTGGGCTGTGATTGTATTGTAGTATCAGCACTTTCGTGTTTTTTGTAGTCCAGTAGAGCTAGAACTCAAACGATGGATGAAACTTTCTTGAAGAGACATAGCTGTTAGTACTTCATATGGGGTTGTAACGCATTAATTTGTTGATATTATATTTTTGTTCGTGTTTTTGAAATAAATTAATAATTTACCTCAAAAGCTTTATTATAGTTTCTTGATGATACATATAATTGACTTCATCAGTTGGTTTTTTGGTGGAGTGAGTTTACACTAGTAGTATTACTTTCGTGTTTTTTCAATCCATTCATACTAGACCTTAAATGCATTCAGAATTTTCCTTGATAAAACATAGCCGTGGCTACATCAGATAGTTTTGTAGTGCAGAGTTGGTACTAGTAGTAGTACTTTCGTGTTTTTTTGCAAGTCATTCATACTAGACCTTAAATGCATTCATATATTTTCTTGATAAAACATAGCCGTGACTACCTCAGATGGTTTTGTGGTGCAGTGAGTTGTTACTAGTAGTAGTACTTTCGTGTTTTTGCAAGCCATTCATACTATACCTTAAATGCATTCAGATTTTTTCTTGATAAAACATAGCCGTGACTACTTCAGATGGTTTTGTAGTGCAGTGATTTGTTACTAGTAGTAGTACTTTCGTGTTTTTTGCAAGCCATTCATACTAGACCTTAAATGCATTCAGATATTTTCTTGATAAAACATAGCCGTGACTACTTCAGATGGTTTTGTGGTGCAGTGAGTTGTTACTAGTAGTAGTACTTTCGTGTTTTTGCAAGCCATTCATACTATACCTTAAATGTATTCAGAAGTTTCCTTGATAAAACATAGCCGTGACTACCTCAGATGGTTTTGTGGTGCAGTGAGTTGTTACTAGTAGTAGTACTTTCGTGTTTTTTGCAAGCCATTCATACTATACCTTAAATATATTCAGAAGTTTCCTTGATAAAACATAGCTTTGAATAAATCAGATGGTTTTTTAGTGCAGTGAGTTGTTACTATTAGTAGTAGTTTCTTTTTTTTTGTAATTAATTCATACTAGACCTTAAATATATTAAGATATTTTCTTAATCAAACATAGCCTAGACTAAATCATATGATTTTGAGGTGAAGTTAGTTTTTACTAGTAGTAGTACTTTCGTGTTTTTTGCAAGCCATTCATACTATACCTTAAATGTATTCAGAATCTTCCTTGATAAAAAGTAGCCGTGACTACATCAGATGGTTTTATAGTGAAGTCAGTTGATACTTGTAGTAGTACTTTCGTGTTTTTTGCAAGTTATTTTTACTAGACCTTAAATGCATTCAGATATATTCTTGATAAAACATAGCCGTGACTACCTCAGATGGTTTTGTGGTGCAGTGAGTTGTTACTAGTAGTAGTACTTTCGTGTTTTTTTACAAGCCATTCATGCTAGACCTTAAATGCATTCAGATATTTTCTTGATAAAACATAGCCGTCACTACCTCAGATGGTTTTGTTGTGCAGTGAGTTGTTACTAGTAGTAGTACTTTCGTGTTTTTTGCAAGCCATTCATACTATACCTTATATGCATTCAGATATTTCCTTGATAAAAAATAGCCATGGCTACCTCAGATATGGGCTTTTCAAGTGATGAATAGGTTATATCGCAGGGGCTAGGATATAAACTACATTCTAAGGATCTCTGGACACTTTGAGTAATGGGAGTATTGAAAAAGCCAACGAATTTTATTTGAAATCATAAAAATACTGCTTTTAGAAACGAACATTCACAGACCAATTGGAAATTTAGCATAACAACACTATAGGATACTTCCTTGCATTGTTTAACTGAGCATAGCGCCTCACACCTCTTCCTTTAAATAGAAGTGAATGTCTATCTTTTTCTTGTGTTTTTATAAGCATCCTTATCTGTTTTCTTGTAGCTCTCAAATCTTCGAAAATGTGCAAGGGGGTATTTTCATGGTGTATTTTGCTATGACTCACATTGCTGTCAGGGGTGACATCCAACTTTGCTCGCTTTTGCTGGGGGTTTGATCAACAACATCCTAAAATAAAAATTATTTTCAGTTTTCTCAGTATGTAGCTTGCAAGCTTAAAGACCTAAATTTCAAGCTACTTAAACACATAAAGAAAAGAGCGGATGTCCTAGATGGAGGCTAAACCAAGCATATTTTTAATGTGATACTCTCTAAATTAAAGTTGTTTACAATTTTAAAAAAGCTTCCTATTCTTAATTAAAAAACACGTCTCTTTACCTCTGAAAAGAGGTAAGGTTCTTAATACATTTCACATCTTGAATCAAACATTTTATGTTATTACATTTATAGCTATGTTCACTATAATATCCCATTGCCTATTGCATCAAGGGCCAAAAAAGGCTTAGAGCCCTCACAGTGGTAGCTACTCAAGGAAGAATTTGAATACCCCCCCCCCACAAACTAGAAAAATCCCCCATGAAAACGTCTGTATGCTTCCCAATAACCAATACTATATGTAATTAATTAAAAAAAAAAATTTCTACAAAATGAGTTTTTAAAAGAAAAGTAAAGAATTCCATTAAACAAAAAATTAGCGAAAATTAAATGAAATAAACTACCAAGCGTGAAACTTCAACTACTCAGTATATATAAACACATGAAGCACACCCCAGATATAAATGAGAATCCGTAATTAAGCCAATCTTGAACCGATAAGAAATAAGCGGCAGTTGAACGCAAAACCCCTACGCCTCAACACTACCAGTGTGGGGGGTTGGGGGTGCGGTAAGAGGATCTTCCCATGGAGGGGGCTCTGGATTTCGCAGCATTGGTTAAAAAGCTTCCTATGCTAATTAAATAGTTCATGTGTTTCAATTTTAGTAAATATTCTCAAACTGTGAAGTGCTACAACACGACAGTCTATTTTATATGCAAAATATTTGAATTCCTTTTATTCAAATCCAATCACCAATGAAGTTATCAAAAAATATTTGACTATATTAAGCTATAGGCAATACTGGTTTAGAAAAACTAGAATAGTGACATAATTTCCCTTTATCGACCCTCAAATTCCATTTAGGTTGCCGTATATGGTGTACCCACAGTATTTC
>NW_028300326.1:0-5000 GCF_049724085.1 Artemia sp. Qi Xiang Cuo
AATCTTAAGTAAATTATTTCTAAACTCAGAGCCACCATATTTAAGAAACTCATTTACTACCCTATCAGCACCTGGAGCCTTATTATTTTTTAACCATTTTAGTATTGTCGCTAATTCGTCCCCACAAAACAATTCTTCCTTCACATTCAAGGTATCACAAACTTTATCATTTTCCTCTATATTTTTTCCTGCAGCTCTATCTCGGTTTAGCAAATTCTCAAAATGTTTGGCCCATCTTTCTTTAGCCTTTTCTTTATCGCTAATTGCCACCCCTTTCCTATCTTTAACTCGGACAAGTCCGTATTGACTACTACCTCTCAATTTGTTAACGTGCCAGTACAATATTTTACTATTATGCCGTCTAGCTGCATCTTCTAAATCCTCCGCAAATTTTATCCATGGCCTCCACTTCACACCTCCTTAGTTCATATTTCAATGCTTTCTCCACTTTCTTTACATTTCTTTTGTTTTCATGCAATCTATCACTCAGATAATTCTTGTACAAGTCCTTTCTCCTTTCTACTGAACCTAAAGCTTTTTCACCAATATTCTTAGCTGCAGTTCTAGCTCTCTTCCCTAATACACCTTCAGCAGCTTCACAAATTATTTTTCTAAAAATATTCCAACCTTCTTCCACATTGTCAGATTTTAAACTCCCAAGTTTAATATTCAACTGTTCCTGGAAAGTTTCTCTCAAATTCTCATCCTGAAGTCTACCAACATCATAACTTCCCGGGAGGTAATTACCCTTCTGAAATTTCAGCTTTAAATTAACCCTTGACACTACTAGATGGTGATCTTTACTTTTAACATCAATAACAGCACTCCTATTTACCCTAGTATCCTGTATTGATCCTGCAAGTCTTTGGTTTTCTGTAACATAATCAATAAGGTTTGCTGTCTAACCATCACGTTAATACCATGTTAACTTATGAACCATTTAATGATCAAACATAATGTTTGCTATAAGTAGATTGTTATACCTACAAAATTGCAAAAGTCTGTATCCATTACTGTTTTCTTTTCCTACACCAAATTTACCTAAGCTGGGATACCATCTATCCTTATTTCTACCAACCTGGGCGTTAAAATCTCCCAGTAATAACATCATATTTCTACCTGGGACCTTGTCTATTTGCTCCTGTAACTGTAAGTAAAATTCATCTGAGTCACTAGTATCTCCGTCAGTCGTTTCTACAGGTGAGTATACTACTATAGCTGATACCCTGAACTTTCTAGTCATAAAATGAGCAATTAGTATTCTATTATTAATACCTTCCAAGCCTAAACAAGACTTAACAGCTTCCTTATTCATCATGAGCCCTACTCCCTGTCTATGTACCCCATCATACCAGCTTAACGGGAAATGAACTGTATGATGCTCTGCGATATTAGTGTTTATTTATTGTTCTGTATAAATACCTGTGCGTTTTTTTATTTGTTATTGCTCTTATTTTCTTTTTTTAGTCCACTAGTGACGTTTTGTCTGTATTTAGCAGGAAATAAAATTCATTCATTCATTCATTGGAAAACAATATTCTTAACTCATCATTCTTTACGATGAACGTGTTTGAAACATCCTGGACAAAAGCAAGGAGATTTACATGGAAAGAGCCTGGAACAGGATAAAGGACTTGCGAACTAAAAACAACTACAATTTGCCAGTGCCCTTGGAGAATTTCATCCTCTCATGCGTTTCCTGACTAAACAAACAGATTTTACACTAGTTCCTTCTTTCAATAGCAAACCTTATGAAAAAGACTAGAAACCAATGTAAAATACCAGTAGAAAAAATAAATTCCAAGATAATTTTGAAAAAATATATCTAACTTAGTCATTCAGAAGAATTGCCCATTAGTCAAAGAATTTCGAAGTCAATCCCAGAAGAAGTCGAAGTCAATCCCAGAAGAATTGCCCATTAGTCGGAATCCCGTGCGAATGTTGTGTCGTTCACTAGGCTATAATTTCCTCGAGGGGAGCCACTCCTCAAGTGGGGATAGAGTTGACCGTAAAGACCCCAGTCTTGCAGGTACCCTGAAAGGGTCGATGCAGCCCTTTGCAGAGGCCGTTGTTCATAGATCTGGATCTTACGCCCTGCTACAGTTGTCCTCCTATAGAGGATCCTCCCACCATGGTGTTCTGCATCACCATGCAATTTAACCCATTGCTGGGAAAAGGTTTGCAACTCATGAAACTTGTGGACAAACCAGTGGGTCCTTTTGAGTGTACATTTGAGGGGCCTTCTTCCTCCTCCGCCTGTATTTATGACCCCGGGCAAGGGTGGCCCAGATTATATTATGGACCCCTAGGGACAAGGTCCCCCCTTGGTCCGTGCCTCCTATGGAGGTACCCTACATATCTGTAGAGCGTTCCCCTATCGCCACCTGGGGACACACTGAATGGCCTGGGGGAGGCCAGATAAACGGATCACTTTTGTTTTGCAAAGGCCATAACTCAGTGACATATTTAACCTACTACTTATAAATATACATAACTCACTGACTAGGCCTTTATGAGTTATATACAGAAATATATAACTCAGTGACATATTTAACCTACTACTTATAAATATGTGTAACTCACTGACTAGGCCTATATAAGTTATATACAGAAATATAGAACTGAGTGACCTATTTAACCTACTACTTATAAATATGTGTAACTCACTGACTATGCATATAAGTTATATACAGAAATATATAACTCAGTTAAATATTTATCCTATTATTTAAAATATGAGTAACTCAATGACTATGCATATATTACTTTTATACATAAATAATTAACCAAGTGAAATATTATGCCTACTACTTATAATTATGTGTAACTCACTGAATAGGCCTGTCTAAGTTATATACAGAAATATATAACTCAGTGACATATTTAACCTACTACTTATAATTATGTGTATCTCACTGACTAGGCCTGTATAAGTTATATACAGAAATATAAAACTCAGTGACATATTTAGCCTACTACTTAAAATATGTGTAACTCACTGACTAGGCCTATATAAGTTATATACAGAAATATATAAATCAGTCACATATTTAGCCTACTACTTATAAATATGTGTAACTCACTGACTAGGCCTATCTAAGTTACATACAGAAATATATACCTGAGTGACATAGTTAGCCTACTACTTATAAATATGTGTAACTCACTGACTAGGCCTATATAAGTTATGTACAGAAATATATAACTGAGTGACATATTTAGCCTACTACTTATAAATATGTGTAACACACTGACTAGGCATATAAGTTATATACAGAAATATATAACTCAGTGACATATTTAACCTACTACTTATAAATATACATAACTCACTGACAGAGCCTATATAAGTTACATACAAAAATATATAACTCAGTAACATGTTTAGCCTACTATTTATAAATATGTGTAACTCACTGACTAGGCCCATATAAGTTATATACAGAAATATATGACTCAGTGACATATTTAGCCTACTACTTATAAATATGTGTAACTCACTGACTAGGCCTGTATAAGTTATATACAGAAATATATAACTCAGTGACATATTCAGCCAACTACTTATAAATATGTGTAACTCACTGACTAGGCCTGTATAAGTTATATACAGAAATATATAACTCAGTGACATATTTAGCCTACTACTTATAAATATGTGTAACTCACTGACTCGGATTCAGGATAAAGAAAAATATAAGAAAAATATAATATATTTCAGGATAAAGAAAAAATTCAACAAGGCAATCAAATAAATAGAAACTACTTAATAAATTACCATCCCTTCCATAAAAACCTTTAATACACCCTGAAAATAACTTACAACCCTTGTCCCTAGTCTTTGGGGTTTGTTTCAACCCCAAAAGCCTTGTTATATGATATTTAGACTATTTTGAATAGAATGGCTATCTCAAAATTTCTATTAGACACATTTCGGGACAATATGACGTGTGTGTAGAGGGGAGAGAGTTATATTCCAAATACTTTGGAATATTAATTTGATGCTGTGTTGGGATACAAGGGCACATGTGGTATTGAAGATGTGTTGTGTTTTTCTTAAAAAGCTTTTGCCCTTAAAAGTGATACAAAATTTTCACAACCCTTCCCAAAGTTTTTATATGATGGAAAACATATGAAACATGACTGTTTCATATGAAAACAATCATGTTTTTTTTCTATGTGGTGGAAAAATTCCATAGAAGGCTTAATGACTCTTTGCTAAGAAGATTTTTTTTGCGTTTAATACTACTAATTGTAATTTCAGAATTAGCAAACATTATTACATAGGAATTGCGTAAATCATTTGTGAAATTAATGTAATTTGATTTTGACACTTAAGTTGCAAAAGGCCTGGTAGCATAAATATTCTATATTGAATTTTAGGTTACAAAAATAAGGCAAAATTCACCCCATATTTCAACTCATATAATTCTGAAAATTTGTAATATCTAGAGTCACTTTTAGTTTAGCCTTGTAAATTACATCTGCTGCTTAAATTTTGTCAAGCATAAGTAAAAATTTCTAATTTTATAAATAAATAAACTGTCAAAGCAACAAAATTTATTCAAAACAGCTTTTTTTCCGAGAGAATCTAGTCAAAAAAGTTTTTTCATTGATTTGTGTTTTTAGGTAACTGCGTATCTTCTTTACCTGTTGTGGGAGTCAATGAGATAGATGCAACTAACTTGGAGACAAATTATACAGAGGAAATTTGTACAGATGAATTCGTTGAAGAGGATCTGAGCAAAATTTTACATAGTGTCACTCCTTCTGCTGATGAATTAAGTCTAACTCCTTCTGCTGATGAATTAATTGAAACTCCTGAGATTTCTGTTGGTGTGTTTTGTTTTCTATTTGATACTAATCATATTGAAATAAATTTAAGAGGTATTCAAATATATAGATATACATTATAGATTTATTGCCAGGCCAACCTGTATGGAAATACAAAATATTACAACTAAACACATTTATAAACGATTAATCATACACAAATATAT
>NW_028300327.1:0-80168 GCF_049724085.1 Artemia sp. Qi Xiang Cuo
TCTTAGTGTCTGCTTGTTTTGAGTTTGACTCGGTTATTTGTTTTAATTTCTGCTCGTTTTGGATTTATTTGTCCATTGTAATTTACGGTAGTTATTATTCCGTAATAAATAAAACTCAGAGAGGAAATAAAATTACAAAATGAAAAATAAAATAAAAAAGGAAGGATTTGTGGTCTAAGAATGTAATTATTCCGTACATAAAAGGGCTGCCCGTACCCCTCTCTTCACGCTAAACTTATAAAGTATTGTTAAGAAAGACTCTGATTCTAATCCAACGGCTCTTGTGTTTCGGGAGTCGTGAGAAAGACTGATTCTAATCAAACAGACCTTGTGTTTCTATAAGAATTTGGGCAAAAGGTCGAAGTTTAGCGTAAAGAGTGAGGGTATTAAAGAGTGGCAGCCCTTTCCACATACGTAATAATTTCTATTTGTTTTAAGTTTTACCGTTGCTCCTTATTTTGAGCTGAAAAACATGTTTTTTTTAATTTAGTTTCTGATTGTTTTTCCAATAATGCCAGGAAATCCACTTCCCCCACAATTTCTCTCAAGAAATACTACCATTTCTTTCCCCACTTCTGAGACGACATATACATTTTATTTACCAGATTAAATAGAGCTACACATAAACCATCTCTTCGCCCCTCCTGCATTTCGATTTACAATTGAACAAAATGAAAATCAGAAAATTAAAATGAATGTTCATTTTGTTTTTATTGTAATTGAACACTTTTTCTTTCTTTTTTTCACAAGCAATAAAAATTGAAGAATCTGAAGGTCCAGCCCTTTTTATTGAACCATCTCTTGAAATCTACAACAAATAGATTACAACTATTTGTAAACAACAAATAGTCACACCAACTCTTTTAAGAGATCCTTTTTTAAGAACATTTTTTAAGATCCCCACTCATTTTTGAGTCAAAATAAATCAAGTGAAAACAAAAGGAAACTTTGTTTTGGGGAGGGGAGATTTAATTTTGGATGTGTACCATCTTCATTTGCCTGTGACCGTATTGATCTGAACTGCTTCCCATGAAGTGTGATAATTAGGGTCTAGAACCCTAGTTTTTGAAACTTCAAACATCCCCCTCCCCATTTTCTGCTTCCCCTTCAAAAGATTATACAGAGCTATACATCCCCCGGTAGAATATTATGTAAAACTATGGATTAAACATACACACAAGTAAAAAAAACTACGTGGCATAAATCGTGAGCAAGCGTTTCATTTGCCCGTACAATACTCGGGTATCAATTCAATATCGGTTATCAATTTGCCCCTACAATACTCGGGTATCGGGTATCAATCTGTTTGTAAAAGTTTCACGGAGTAGAAATTCATAAATTAAAGCCTAGTATTTTTTCAAAGATCTACACTATAAAATAAAATGAAATGCCATGTCTAGAAACTACGCTATATTTTAGGGAGCTACAATCCTCTACCCCTCTCTTCGTCACAGATAATTTTTTGCTTCCCAGATCTATACCACATCTTTAAACATTTTTTCTACTCGGAACTAAATAGGATAAAAATTGAAGGGTTATAATTCGCAAGTTTCTTCATATACAAGGCGATTCAGTATGTTTTGATTTGAAGGTCTCAGTTTTCGGTTAATTGAATTAAAAAAGAAAGAATTCGGTTTAGATAAACTAAAATACAAATTGTGTATACATCCTCCCTTCCTTTGACCCTGTTGCTTTGTTTATTTGTTTCATTTTATATAATTCATCCGAAAAAAACTAAGAAAAGTATATGAGAATTCGGACCTAAGTCCATAAAAAAACTTATAAACTATAAATAGTATTGTTGTTTGGGGTGGTACCTCCCAATAATTTGGAGAAAACATTATTAGGACAGCGCCCCTTTTCGTAAATTTTTATGTAACAAAAACGAAAAGAAAACCCAAAGTACAATTTTTAGGTGCCATGTGGTGCCACTTTGTGATTACCTTATTAAGTCAAATTTATAAAGAGCAAATAGTTTGTGTCGGCCAATAGTTTGTTGGGTTCTTCGGGTCTCCTTCTTTATAAAAAGAGATAATTCTTGCAGACTTGAAACAAGAAGGAAATCTTCAGGTTTTAAAACAGAGGTTGAACACACGGGAAAGCGGGATTACAATATTTGTTGCTACGCACTTAATCAGATTAGTAGTTGACCCATCAATCAAACAGTTCGTGGTAACGAACTGTAAGTAAGGAGCGACCCAGCTCAATGGTAACCGAAACTCTAGAAAACGGGTTTCTGATACCAATAGGTACATCAAAAGAATCAGATTTCAATGCTGATTTCAAATATATAGTTTTCATCAAGTTTAGTGCTACCCATCAAAAGTTACGCGCCTGAGAAAATTTGGCTGATTTTCAAAAAAGGAGGAAAGACCCCCTAAAAAATATAGAACCTTAATAAAAATCACACCATCATATTCAACGTATCAGAGAACCCTACTGTAGAGGTTTCAAGCTCCTATCTACAAAAATGTGGAATTTTGCATTTTTTGCCAGAAGAAAAATCACGGATTCGTGTTTATTTAATTTTTTATTTTTTTCCCAGGGGTGATCGTATCGACCCAGTGGTCCTAGAATATCGTGGGAAGGCTCATTGGAATGGAAATTAAAAGTTCTAGTGCCCTTTTTAAGAGACCAAAAAATGGAGGGTAACTAGGCCCCCTCCCATGCTCATTGTTTTCCCAAAGTCACCCGATCAAAATTTTGAGATAGCCATTTTGTTCAGCATGGTCAAAAATATGATAAATATGTCTTTTAGGATGACTTAATCCCCCGAAGTCCCCAGGGGGAGGACTTAAAGTTATGAACTTTACCCAATGTTAACATATAGTATTGGTTATTCGGAAGTATACAGAAGTTTTCAGGAGGTTTTTTTTTCTGGTAGTGGGAGAAAAGGGTGGGTCGGGGGTTATGTTGGAGGATCTGTCCATGAAGGAAGTTTTCATGGGGGAAGGGAAATTACCATGAAGGGGGCGCCGGACTTGCCAGCATTATTTATTGGTTATTGGGAAGTATACAGACATTTTCAGGAAGGATTTTTTTCCGGAGGGGGGGGCTAGAAGAGGGGGTTACTCTGAAGAATCGTTCCGTGGAGGATGTTTCTTTGGGGTAAAGGACATTTCTATGAAGGGGGCGCCGGATTTCCAAGCATTATTTAAAAAACGATCAGAAATTAAATAAAAAAAAACAAGTTTTTTCAACAGAAAGTAAGAAGCAACATTAGAACTTAAAACGAACAGAAATTATAATGCATGTGAGGGGGGTTCTCCCCCAAGTCAATACCTCGCTCTTTACGCTACAGTTTTTTTTAGTGCTTTCAAAAGAGCTATCTATTCTAATTCAACGGCCTTTGTGATTCAGGGGTTTGTGAATTAAATTTTTTTTTAACTTTTAATGTAAAGAGCGTGGTATGGACTAAGGGGAGAACCCCCTCATATACGTAATAACATATACGTAATAAAAAAAAAACAATAAAAAAACAAGCGATACGGCTCAATAGTAATCGAAACTTTTAAAAACTTTTAAAAATTTTGATGTCAATAAATGTATCAAAAGAATGTGTTTATAATGCTGATTCTAAATATATAAATTTTATTAAGTTTAGTATTACTCATCAAAGGCTACGAGCCTGAGAAAATTTACTCGATTTTTTAAAGAGGGGGGAAACATCTCCTACAAGTGAAAGAATTTTAATGAAAATCACACCGTCAGATTCAGCGTATCAGAAAACCCTATTACATAGGTTTCAAGATCATATCTGCAAAAATCTTCAACTTTGTATTTTCTGCCAGAAGAAAAATATACGAATATAGAAGTTAGTTACGTAAGTTAATTTGTAAAGGCATCTATTTAGCAAAAGAAAAGTAAAATTTTTATGCAAATTTTGTTTACTTATTCAATGACGGATAGCCAAAATAAAAGCTACATTAACTAAAAAACGATCAGAAATTAAATAAAAATAACAAGTTTTTTAAACTGAAAGTAAGGAGCGACATTAAAACTTAAAACGAACAGAAATTATTCCGTATATGAAAGGGGCTGTCCCCTCCTCAACGGCTCGCTCTTAACGCTAAAGTTACGAGGTTACGTGCGCGCACGTAACCTCGTCTAAATTAACCTTAAAAAAATTAAATAAAGCTATGTCGACTTTGCATATTTTATTCAACATATCCGAGAAAGCACTGGAGGGGGGCATTCCTGTCGACTTGTGGAGGATGTTTTCCCCATTTTTCTATAATCAGACAATTCTCTCAACCTCTTTTATCAAGGTGATAACTTTTGACTGACAACACTAACCTCAAAACTTAAACGGTCCGAAATAGAGGCTGTTTCAAAGTATTTAGCTTAAAAAACCAGTCTGGTTGAAAGCATGGAGTTTTCGTACCGCTCAATTTTGTGGAATGTGTAAGAGCCGGTGGTGAATCCCCCGCTCATTTGGAAAGGTGCCAAGGAAAGGCACGCAAATAGCATGTAGTTTCAAAACGTGTTTAATCACGTTTCTTGAATGAAGTATCTGTACTGTATATTCAAGAGCTGAAATCAATAAAGAGCTTGTTACTTACTTACAAATATTTTCATAATTTCTTGAATGAAATTTCCGTATTGTATATGCAAGAGTAGACTTCAAGAAAGAAATTGTTACTTACTGAGAATTTTTTCATAATTTTTTGAATTAAATTTCTACATCGTGTAGCTAAGTGAAAATGGCTTTTTATAAAGAGAGAAAGAAAAAAAAGTTACTTACTTGCGATTTTTTCATAAATTATTGAGTGATTTATCTGTACTTTATATCCAAGGGGTGAAATAATCTCCGCTTATTTGCAAAGGTGCCAAGAAAAAGGCAAGCAAGTAGAATGTAGTTTAAAAAAGTGTGTAATCACGTTTCTTGAATGAAGTATCTGTACCGTATATTCAATAGGTGAAATCAATAAAGAGCTTGTTGCTTACTTACAAATATTTTCATAATTTTTTGAATGAAATTTCCGTATTGTGTATCCAAGAGTTGACTTCAAGAAAGAAATTGTTACTTACTGATAATTTTTTCATAATTTCTTGAATTAAATTTCTACATCTTGTAGCTAAGTGAAAATTGTTTGTGATAAAGAGAAAAAAAAGTTACTTACTTGCGATTTCTTCATAATTTCTTGAATGAAGTATCTGTACTGTATATCCAAGAGGTGAAATCAAAAAAAGAGTTTGTTACTTAATTACAAATATTTTCATAATTTCTTGAATGAAATTTCCGTATTGTGTATCCAAGAGTTGTCTTCAAGAAAGAAATTGTTACTTACTGAGAATTTCTTCATAATTTCTTGAATTAAATTTCTACGTCGTATATCTAAGTCGTGAAAACAATTAAGAGTTTGTTACTAACTTAGAATTTTGTCATAATTTCTTGAACGAAATGTCTTTTCGTTTATCCAGCAGGTGAATTCAAGAAAGATTTTCTTGAATTCAAGAAAGACTTACAATTTTTTCATAATTTCTTTAATGAAATTTCTGTATTGCGTATCCAAGAGGTGACTTCAAGAAAGAATTTGTTTCTTACTTAAAATTTTTTCATAGTTTCTTAAATGAAGTTTCTGCATTGTGTATCCAAGAGGTGACTTCAGGAAAGAGTTTATTACTTGCTTACAATTTTTTCATAATTTCTTAAATGAAATTTGCGTATTGTGTATCCAAGAGTTGACTTAAAGAAATAAATTGTTACTTACTGAGAATTTTTTCATAATTTCTTGAATTAAACTTCTACATCGTGTATCTAATTCATGAAATTCTTGAATAAAATTTACATATTGTGTATCCAATAGATGACTTCAAAAAAGAAATTGTTACTTACTGAGAATTTTATCAAAATTTCTTGAATTAAATTTCTATATCGTGTAGCTAAGTGAAAATTGTTTGTGATAAAGAGAAAAAAAAAGAAAAAAAAGTTACTTACTTGAAATTTTTTCATAATTTCTTGAATGAAGTATCTGTACTCTATATCCAAGAGGTGAAATCAAAAAAAAGTTTGTTACTTACTTGAAAATATTTTAATAATTTCTTGAATGAAATATCCGTAGTGGGTATCCCAGAGTTGACTTCAAGAAAGAAACTATTACTTACTGAGAATTTCTTCATAAATTTTTGAATTAAATTTCTACATCGTATATCTAAGTCGTGAAAACAATTAAGGGTTTGTTACTTACTTAGAATTTTGTCATAATTTCTTGAACGAAATGTCTTTTTGTTTATCCAGCAGGTGAATTCAAGAAAGAATTTACTACTTTCTTACAATTTTGTCATAATTTCTTTAATAAAATTTCTGTATTATGTATCCCAGAGGTGACTTCAAGAAAGAATTTGTTACTAACTTACAATTTTTTCATAGTTTCTTAAATGAAGTTTTTGCATTGTATATCCAAGAGGTGCCTTCAGGAAAGTTTGCTACTTGCTTACAATTTTTTCATAATTTATTAAATGAAATTTCCGTATTGTTTATCCAAGAGTTGACTTCGAGAAAGAAATTGTTACTTACTGAGAATTTTTTCATAATTTCTTGAATTAAATTTCTACATCGTGTATCTAGGTCATGAAAACAATAAAGAGTTTGTTACTTACTAGGAATTTTGTCATAATTTCTTGAACGAAATGTTTTTTTTTTGTTTATCCAGCAGGTGAATTCAAGAAAGAATTTACTACTTAATTACAATTTTTTTTTTCGTAATTTCTTTATTGAACTGTCCTTTTTATTTACCCAGGAGGTGAATTCAAGAAAGAATTTGCTACTTACTTACAATTTTTGATAATTTCTTAAATGAAATTTCTGCATTGTGTATCCATGAGGTAACTTCAAGAAAGAGTTTGTTACTTACTTAGAATTTTGTCATAATTTCTTGAATGAAATGTCTTTTTTATTTATCCAGGAGACAAATTCAAGAAAGAATTTGCTACTTACTTACAATTTTAATAATTTCTTAAATGAAATTTCTGCATTGTGTATACAAGAGGTGACCTCAAGAATGAGTGTGTAACCTATTTACAATTCATTCATAATTTCTTGAATGAAATTTCAGTACTGTGTATCCAATAGGTGAAAACAATAAAGACTTTATTACTTACTTGCGATTTTATTATGATTTTTTGAATTAAATATCTGTATTGTGTCCAGGAAGCGAATTCAAGAAAGCTATTGTTACTTACTTACTTACAATTTCTTCATAATTTAATGAAATGAATAAAAATATTCTAAAGAATAAAGACGGGTTAAGCTTAAAGATATTTATTGCTTAAACGTATTAACATATTTTCTTAAGAAGAAAAAAAAAAAAAAAAAAAAAAAAAAAAACACCACATATTTATATAAAAATAGTACTTAGAGTTCACACTTAAACATCCAGAAACGATGATCCCATGATATAGAATAGTTTTTTTTACCATGTCTTATGGATTTATCACCATCAGGTATGTCCTTAGGTATCCACTGCGCGAAGAACCTAACCTCATCTTCAGGACGGTGATAACCCCCTTCAAATTTAGGACACTTAAACTCTTCTAGATTGAAAAGGGGAATCCTAGGGTCACACTTTTGAATTAAAACTTTATCTGTAGGTACATTGCCCTTTACGTAGAGTGCTTCAACCCCGAAAAAGCTGCAAATTTCACTGACTTCCTCCTGAACATTTCTCAGTTCCTGACCAGTATTATTAAGTGGTGTAATCACTCTATCATAGAATCCCAGTCTGTTTATATAATGTAATGTAGTACTCCACAAGCTTTTATCATACTCAAACAGATTATAGTTCACTATCCAATGATAACAGTCAATTTCTTCGAGATCCATAGACAATAATAAAAATGCACATTCAAATATAACACCACAAGATGATTTTTTCAAACTGATAAATTCTGTGTCATACAGTCCTATCATCTTGGAAGTTATTAATGTAGTTGTTAAGTAGAAAAATACTTCATCAAACTTTTATATCTTTTCTCAAGGTTGAATGGAGTTATGGCTAGGGGGATGAGTCCTAAAACCATCTGAATTCATTGTGGGGAGGAGTCATAAAACCCTTGGAAGTCATTGCGGGGAGGAGTCACTGAACTCTCGGTAACTGATAAATAATGTATCATAAAGTCCCATCATCTTGGAAGTTATTAATGTAGTTGTTAAGCAGAAAAACACTTCATCAAACTTTTATATCTTTGCTCAAGGTTAAATGGAGTTATTGCTAGGGGAATGAGTCCTAAAACCATCTGAATTCATCGGGGGGAGTAGTCATTATACCCTCCAGGGACCTAACACTCATGAACATCTAAAAAACTATGTCTGAAAACCCAAACAGCTAATTAAATATTCTAATTCATGATTTCAGGCACGTAAGGCTCAATAGTAACTGATACTCTAAAAAACGGAATATTGATACCAATAGATACAACAAAAATGTTCCTTTAGTAGCTACGCAATTAGGCTAAAAATGAACATATTTATGCACAGTTTCAATTAGTTATGGATAAATTTTCTGAAGACCGGCTATTTTCTCGTAAAAACACAAAAAAATCAGAAAAAATGTCCAATGCTCCTTTAGTACCTGTGCAATTAGACTAATAATGAGGATATTTATACAGAGTTTCAACTAGCTATGGCTAAGTTTGCTGAAGACAAGCTATTTTCTTCCGAAAACACACAAACTCAGAAAAAAAATTTCAATTTTCATTTAGTATCTACGCAAGTAGGCTAAAAATTAAGATATTTATGTGGAGTTTCAAATAGCTATGGCTAAGTTTGCTAAAGACCAGCTATTTTCTTGCAAAAACACACAAAATCGGAAAAAATGTTCAATGTTCCTTTAGTACCTTCGCAATTAGGCTAAAAATGAAGATATTTATTCAGAGTTTCAACTAGCTATGGCTAAGTTTGCTAAAGACCAGCTATTTTCTTGCGAAATTACACAAAATCAGAAAAAATGTTCAATGTTCCTTTAGTACCTGCGCAATTAGGCTAAAAATTAAGATATTTATGCAGAGTTTCAACTAGCTATGGCTAAGTTTGCTAAAGACCAGCTATTTTATTGCAAAAACACACAAACTCAGAAAAAAATTTTAAATTTTCATTTAGTATCTAAGCAATTCGGATAAAAATTAAGATATTTATGCGGAGTTTCAACTAGCTATGGCTAAGTTTGCTAAAGACCAGCTATTTTCTTGCAAAAACACACAAAATCGGAAAAAATGTTCAATGTTCCTTTAGTACCTTCGCACTTAGGCTAAAAATGAAGATATTTATTCAGAGTTTCAACTAGCTATGGCTAAGTTTGCTAAAGACCAGCTATTTTCTTGCGAAATTACACAAAATCAGAAAAAATGTTCAATGATCCTTTAGTACCTACGCAATTAGGCTAAAAATGAAGATATTTATGTAGAGTTCCAACTAGCTATGGCTAAGTTTGCTAAAGACCAGTTATTTTCTTGCGAAAACACACAAAATCTGAAAAAATGTTCAATGTTCCTTTAGTACCTTCGCAATTAGGCTAAAAATGAATATATTTATGCAGAGTTTTAACTAGCTATGGCTAAGTTGGCGAAATACCAGTTATTTTCTTGCGAAAACACACAAAATAAGAAACAAAATTTCAATGTTCATTTAGTAGCTACGTAATTAGGCTAAAAATGAATATATTTATGCGGAGTTTCAACTAGCTATGGCTAAGTTTGCTAAAGAGCAGCTATTTTCTTGCAAAAACACACAAAATCAGAAAAAATGTTCAATGTTCCTTTAGTACCTTCGCAATTAGGCTAAAAATGAAGATATTTATGCAGAGTTTCAACTAGCTATGGCTAAGTTTGCTAAAGACCAGCTATTTTCTTGCGAAATTACACAAAATCAGAAAAAATGTTCAATGATCCTTTAGTACCTACGCAATTAGGCTAAAAATGAAGATATTTATGTAGAGTTCCAACTAGCTATGGCTAAGTTTGCTAAAGACCAGTTATTTTCTTGCGAAAACACATAAAATCAGAAAAAATGCTCAATGTTCCTTTAGTACCTACGCAATTAGGCTAAAAATGAAGATATTTATGCAGAGTTTCAACTAGCTATGGCTAAGTTGGCGAAATACCATTTATTTCCTTGCGAAAACACACAAAATCAGAAACACATTTTCAATGTTCATTTAGTAGCTACGTAATTATGCTAAAAATTAAGATATTTAAGCGGAGTTTCAACTAGCTATGGGTAAGTTTCCTAAAGACCAGCTATTTTCTTGCTAAAACACACGAAATCAGAAAAAATGTTCGATGTTCCTTTAGTACCTACGCAATTAGGCTAAAAATGAAGATATTTATATAGAGTTTCAACTAGCTATGGCTAAGTTTGCTAAAGACCAGTTATTTTCTTGCGAAAACACACAAAATCAGAAAAAAATGTTCAATATTCCTTTAGTACCTACGCAATTAGGCTAAAAATGAAGATATTTATGCAGAGTTTCAACTAGCTATGGCTAAGTTTGCTAAAGACCAGCTATTTTCTTGCGAAAACACACAAAATCAAAAAAAAATTTTCTATGTTCCTTTAGTAGCTATGCAATTAGGCTAAAAATTAAGATATTTATGCGGAGTTTCAACTAGCTATGGCTAAGTTTGCTAAAGACCAGCTATTTTCTTGCGAAAACACACAAAATCAGAAAAAATGTTCAATGTTCCTTTAGTACCTTCGCAATTAGGCTAAAAATGAAGATATTTATGCAGAGTTTCAACTAGCTATGGCTAAGTTTGCTAAAGACCAGTTATTGTCTTGCGAAAACACACAAAATCAGAAAAAATGTTCAATGTTCCTTTAGTACCTACGCAATTAGGCTAAAAATGAAGATATTTATGTAGAGTTTCAACTAACTATGGCTAAGTTTGCTAAAGACCAGTTATTGTCTTGCGAAAACACACAAAATCAGAAAAAATGTTCAATGTTCCTTTAGTTCCTACGCAATTAGGCTAAAAATGAAGATATTTATGCAGAGTTTCAACTATCTATGGCTAAGTTTGCTAAAGACCAGCTATTTTCTTGCGAAAACACACAAAATCAGAAAAGATGTTCAATGCTCCTTTAGTACCTATGCAATTAGGCTAAAAATGAAGATATTTATTCAGAGTTTCAACTATCTATGGCTAACTTTGCTAAAGACATGAACCATTTCCATAAAAATAGCTGTTAACAGAAATTTTTAAGCGTAAACTCCTATTTTTCAGAAGAAATTATAGAAAATATCTTCAATACATGATTCTCTGATTATAATGTATATTTTCAGTCAGAAAAGCGTAGTTTTGGTTCAAAAATGAACCATTTCCATAAAAATAGCTCTTAATAGAACTTTTTAAGCGTGAACTCCTATTTTTCAGACTGAATTATAGAAAATATCGTCAAAACACACTTCTCTGTTTCAATTGTTTACATTTTCACATTATCTGATTGAAATTTGTATCTTCAGTCAGAAAACCATAGTTTCAATTCAAAAATTAACCATTTCCCTTAAAATAGCTCTTAATAGAACTGTTTAAGTATGACCTCTAATTTTTTTCCAATGAGACTATGCAACTCAACCGCATTTAACTAATCCCCATGTAACTGAATCCGCATACCAGATTATACCCACCTAACCAGATTGTACTTACCAAACCAGACTATACCCACTAGAAACCGGTCCGGTACAGGGGCGCACGCAAAGTATAAGGTTGATTACTACTCCCCTAGTGACCCAATCAAAACATTGAGATATTCATTTTGTTCAGTATAGTTGAAAGATCCAACAACTGTATCTCTCTGGGCTATTTTTGCATGTGCGGGATTATCCACATGAGAAACTGCATGGACGAATTATCAGCAGGAAAAGTTTCCGTGGGGAAACTTTCCATTAGAGGGGATATTTCCGGGAAAATTCCACATAGAAAGATTCCGCCATAACCTGAAAAATGATCAAAAATAAAAACAGTTATTTTTTCAAATGACAGTATGGTCAATAGAATTTTTGTGGCTGAATAGTCCGTAAGAAGTTTACCGGTGGGAAATTGTCAGTGAAGATGGACTTGTCTAGGGGAAAATTTTCTATCAGTAAATATGGAGGATTGTCGGTGGTTCGTTAGATTGTGTTGAGGGGGGTAAGTACTCAATGTTTCAGAAAGTAAATTATTACGTAAATATTTTTTAACCTTTCGTTAGCATTCAGGTTAACATAGAAGAGGATCTTGGGAGGGAGGAAGTATAAGCTAATCTTTGTAATTTTTTGAGTTGAATTAAGCCTGAATGTAGGTGCTGCTCGATGACCGTACGCTTCTTATAGCATTTTTAAACACAAATATTACTGTCACTCTTACCAGAAAAAAAAATTTGAAGAGGTTGGAGGGGGTCAACTGTGCCACCAGTTAATTTAGACGGGTTGGACGTGGACAGATACTACCAGAGATTTTTTTTCTAAGATTGAGTGTGTAGTATCTTTCGTGTTTCCATCTATATACTATGTTTGATTGCATCTTAATTCCCGAAGTCATTGCCCCCCACTGGGGTTTATGGCTTATCCTATGTGCTACGGGTTAGCTTAACATATGTACATGCTACTGCTACCAGTAGTACTAGTACTACTACTGCTGCTGGTATTAATATTAATAAGGATAATTGTGTTAATGTGGAACTTCCCCGTTACTGTTGAGGGGAATGCTGGGCTAAATCAAAACGCATTATATACGTGCAGGTTATCAACAAGACGTGTCAGTATTATTTCGTAAATAGCTTAAAGTATTAAATTGAAATTATCAGGTCATGAGAAGGGGTTGTTGGACTTGGCCAAAATGGTACAGTATGCATACTATTACTGCTTACGACTAATACTACTACTGCTATGACCAATGCTGCTTCTATTGCTTCTACTATTACTTCTGCTACTGGGCCTAAACCTTTTACTAATTCTAAAGGCATTAGCTAAACCTTCAGAAAAACGTTGAGGGTGGTGTTGAACTGTATCAAGACACACTAGGCAAAAATGGGTTATCAGTTTAATATATATTAAATAGCCAATCCACATTCATTAGTTTTGTTTCAGTGATCTTGTTTATAATGGTGTATTTTCGTGATATTCTGAGAAATAGAAATATTCAGCTCAAAATATTGTTTTCAGTAAATTGTAAATTATGCGCTGGTCTTTAGAATACATGGGTGGCGTCAGCCCTACTCGTCTTAGTGTCTGCTTGTTTTGAGTTTGACTCGGTTATTTGTTTTAATTTCTGCTCGTTTTGGATTTATTTGTCCATTGTAATTTACGGTAGTTATTATTCCGTAATAAATAAAACTCAGAGAGGAAATAAAATTACAAAATGAAAAATAAAATAAAAAAGGAAGGATTTGTGGTCTAAGAATGTAATTATTCCGTACATAAAAGGGCTGCCCGTACCCCTCTCTTCACGCTAAACTTATAAAGTATTGTTAAGAAAGACTCTGATTCTAATCCAACGGCTCTTGTGTTTCGGGAGTCGTGAGAAAGACTGATTCTAATCAAACAGACCTTGTGTTTCTATAAGAATTTGGGCAAAAGGTCGAAGTTTAGCGTAAAGAGTGAGGGTATTAAAGAGTGGCAGCCCTTTCCACATACGGAATAATTTCTATTTGTTTTAAGTTTTACCGTTGCTCCTTATTTTGAGCTGAAAAACATGTTTTTTTTAATTTAGTTTCTGATTGTTTTTCCAATAATGCCAGGAAATCCACTTCCCCCACAATTTCTCTCAAGAAATACTACCATTCCTTTCCCCACTTCTTGAGACGACATATACATTTTATTTACCAGATTAAATAGAGCTACACATAAACCATCTCTTCGGCCCTCCTGCATTTCGATTTACAATTGAACAAAATGAAAATCAGAAAATTAAAATGAATGTTCATTTTGTTTTTATTGTAATTGAACACTTTTTCTTTCTTTTTTTCACAAGCAATAAAAATTGAAGAATCTGAAGGTTCAGCCCTTTTTATTGAACC
This sequence comes from Artemia sp. Qi Xiang Cuo, assembly GCF_049724085.1. NCBI lineage: Eukaryota > Metazoa > Arthropoda > Branchiopoda > Anostraca > Artemiidae > Artemia > Artemia sp. Qi Xiang Cuo. Next base: position 13,997 of record NW_028300327.1, read on the forward strand.
ATCTCTTGAAATCTACAACAAATAGATTACAACTATTTGTAAACAACAAATAGTCACACCAACTCTTTTAAGAGATCCTTTTTTAAGAACATTTTTTAAGATCCCCACTCATTTTTGAGTCAAAATAAATCAAGTGAAAACAAAAGGAAACTTTGTTTTGGGGAGGGGAGATTTAATTTTGGATGTGTACCATCTTCATTTGCCTGTGACCGTATTGATCTGAACTGCTTCCCATGAAGTGTGATAATTAGGGTCTAGAACCCTAGTTTTTGAAACTTCAAACATCCCCCTCCCCATTTTCTGCTTCCCCTTCAAAAGATTATACAGAGCTATACATCCCCCGGTAGAATATTATGTAAAACTATGGATTAAACATACACACAAGTAAAAAAAAAACTACGTGGCATAAATCGTGAGCAAGCGTTTCATTTGCCCGTACAATACTCGGGTATCAATTCAATATCGGTTATCAATTTGCCCCTACAATACTCGGGTATCGGGTATCAATCTGTTTGTAAAAATTTTCACGAAGTAGAAATTCATAAATTAAAGCCTAGTATTTTTTCAAAGATCTACACTATAAAATAAAATGAAATGGCATGTCTAGAAACTACGCTATATTTTAGGGGGCTACAATCCTCTACCCCTCTCTTCGTCACAGATAATTTTTTGCTTCCCAGATCTATCCCACATCTTTAAACATTTCTATTTACTAGAGACTAAATAGGATAAAAATTGAAGGGTTGTAATTCGCAAGTTTCTTCACATACAAGATGATTCAGTATGTTTTGATTTGAAGGTCTCAGTTTTCGGTTAATTGAATTAAAAAAGAAAGAATTCGGTTTAGATAAACTAAAATACAAATTGTGTATACATCCTCCCTTCCTTTGACCCTGTTGCTTTGTTTATTTGTTTCATTTTATATAATTCATCCGAAAAAAACTAAGAAAAGTATATGAGAATTCGGACCTAAGTCCATAAAAAAAAACTTATAAACTATAAATAGTATTGTTGTTTGGGGTGGTACCTCCCAATAATTTGGAGAAAACATTATTAGGACAGCGCCCCTTTTCGTAAATTTTTATGTAACAAAAACGAAAAGAAAACCCAAAGTACAATTTTTAGGTGCCATGTGGTGCCACTTTGTGATTACCTTATTAAGTCAAATTTATAAAGAGCAAATAGTTTGTGTCGGCCAATAGTTTGTTGGGTTCTTCGGGTCTCCTTCTTTATAAAAAGAGATAATTCTTGCAGACTTGAAACAAGAAGGAAATCTTCAGGTTTTAAAACAGAGGTTGAACACACGGGAAAGCGGGATTACAATATTTGTTGCTACGCACTTAATCAGATTAGTAGTTGACCCATCAATCAAACAGTTCGTGGTAACGAACTGTAAGTAAGGAGCGACCCAGCTCAATGGTAACCGAAACTCTAGAAAACGGGTTTTTGATACCAATAGATACATCAAAAGAATCAGATTTCAATGCTGATTTCAAATATATAGTTTTCATCAATTTTAGTGCTATCCATTAAAAGTTACGCGCCTGAGAAAATTTGGCTGATTTTCAAAAAAAGGAGGAAAGACCCCCTAAAAAATATAGAACCTTAATGAAAATCACACCATCATATTCAGCGTATCAGAGAACCCTACTATAGAAGTTTCAAGCTCCTATCTGCAAAAATGTGGAATTTTGTAATTTTTGCCAGAAGAAGATCACGGATGCGTGTTTATTTATTTATTTTTTTTTTTTTCCAAGGGTTATCGTATCGAACCAGTGGTCGTAGAATATCACGGGAGGGGTAATTCGAACGGAAATTAAAAGTTCTAGTGCCCCTTTTAAGAGACCAAAAAAAATGGAGGGCAACTAGGCCCCCTCCCACGCTTATTTTTTTCCCAAAGTCACCCGATCAAAATTTTGAGAGAACCAATTTTTTAGGCATGGTCAAAAATATGATAACTATGTCTTTTAGGATGACTTAATCCCCCGAAGTCCCCAGGGGGAGGGCTTAAAGTTATGAACTTTACCCAATGTTAACATATAGTATTGGTTATTGGGAAGTATACAGAAGTTTTCAGGAGGTTTTTTTTTTATGGTAGTGGGAGGGAAGGGTGGGTCAGGGGTTATTGTGGAGGATCTGTCCATGAAGGAAGTTTTCATGGGGGAAGGGAAATTGCCATGAAGGGGGCGCCGGACTTGCCAGCATTATTTATTGGTTATTGGGAAGTATACAGACATTTTCAGGAAGGATTTTTTTCCGGAGGGGGGGGGGCTAGAAGAGGGGGGTTACTCTGAAGAATCGTTCCGTGGAGGATGTTTCTTTGGGGTAAAGGATATTTCTATGAAGGGGGCGCCGGATTTCCAAGTATTATTTAAAAAACGATCAGAAATTAAATAAAAAAAAACAAGTTTTTTCAACGGAAAGTAAGAATGAACATTAGAACTTAAAACGAACAGAAATTATAACGTATGTGAGGGGGTTCTCCCCCAAGTCAATACCTCGCTCGTTACGCAACAGTTTTTTTTATTGCTTTGAAAAGAGTTATCTATTCTTATTCAACGGCCTTTTTGATTAAGGGGTTTTTTAATAAAATTTTTTTTTAACTTTTAATGTAAAGAGAGTGGTATGGACTAAGGGGAGAACCCCCTCATATACGTAATAACATATACGTAATAAAAAAAAAACAATAAAAAAACAAGTGATACGGCTCAATAGTAATCGAAACTTTTAAAAACTTTTAAAAATTTTGATGTCAATAAATGTATCAAAAGAATGTGTTTATAATGCTGATTCTAAATATATAAATTTTATTAAGTTTAATATTACTCATCAAAGGCTACGAGCCTGAGAAAATTTACTCGATTTTTTAAAGAGGGGGGAAACATCTCCTACAAGTGAAAGAATTTTAATGAAAATCACACCGTCAGATTCAGTGTATCAGAAAACTCTATTACATAGGTTTCAAGCTCATATCTGCAAAAATCTGCAACTTTGTATTTTTTGCCAGAAGATAAATATACGAATATAGAAGTTAGTTATGTAATTTAATTTGTAAAGACGTCCATTTAGCAAAAGAAAAGTAAAATTTTTATTCAAATTTTGTTTACTTATTCAATCACGGTTAGCCAAAATAAAAGCTGCATTAACTAAAAAACGATCAGAAATTAAATAAAAAAAACAAGTTTTTTTAACTGAAAGTAAGGAGCGACATTAAAACTTATAACGAACAGAAATTATTCCGTATATGAAAGGGGCTGTCCCCTCATCAACGCCTCGCTCTTTTCGCTAAAGTTTGAATCTGTCTCACAACTTTATTTTTTTAAAAAATAAAAAACTTTAGCGTAAAGAGCGAGGCGTTGAGGAGGGGACAGCCCCTTTCATATACGGAATAATTTCTGTTCGTTTTAAGTTTTAATGTCGCTCCTTACTTTCAGTTTAAAGAACTTGTTTTATTTTACTTAATCCCTTCCGAAGATCCATTCTTTAGAAGGTTTATTTTAAGTACAAGTTCATCTGGGGTTACTTGAGTAAGAAAAATGGAGGAATTGTGAGACGGAGGTAAATATGATTGAAAGTCCTCTCCAGTTTCATTATCCGGATGACGGGCGAGGTTGTTTTCAGCAGTTGACGCGGTTTCTTCACCAATTTTCGCAAAGTGCATATTTAATGCATTGATAACTTCCACTTTCCCTGTAGCAAGTTTTGTTCCACCTTCAGCTATTAATTCATCAGGAAGATCCTGGGTCTTATGCTTTCCTAAGCACTTATTAATTATTTCCCATGTCTTCTTGGGGGACCCTTCTGCTTCAACAAATGCTTCGGTGAAGTAATGACTTTTTGCTGGTCTGAAAATTTTTGTTAAATAATTTTTGTATCTGCGAAATTCAGCTAATTTAACTTCAGATGGATGCATTAAGCATGCCTTATGTAACAGATTCTTATTTTTTATTGATACCAGCATTCCATGAGATATCCAAGGCTTAATCGGCTTTATACTATTTCTTCTTGATATTTGGCGGAGAGGGAAAGCATTATTGAAACAACGTTTAAACTGATTCAAAAAAAATTCAGCAGCAAAATCAGGGTCCGAAGACTCTTAACAAGAAGAAAAATCACTTGAAGAAAGCAATACTTTAAGTTTACTTAAGGAGTTTCTGTTAGTCACTCTCATTTTTCTTCTAGTAGGCCTATTAAACTCTGTAATCAAGTAAAAGTCGGTCACAAGCATCAAATGGTCTGAAAAATCTTCAATAACCACATCACTAGACTTTAGTTCCAGATTCGGAAACAAATTATGAATAAGGGAAGCAGAATCTTTCGTTATTCTTGTTGGGACTCCATAAGCTGGTAAGAGACCACCAAACAGGCAAACTGATAACAAGTCAGCCCCGTCAGAAGAGATTCCGTGGAAATTACCGCTTGAATTATATAAATAAATATTAAAGTCACCCATGATAACTATTTCTGGATACTTTTTAAAGCAATAAGCACAAAATCATCAATAAGTTCCATGAATTTTAAAGCAGAAGAGCTTGGAGGCCGGTAAAAAACACAACACAAAAGTTTCATACCATTTACATCTATTTTAACTGCCAAAAATTCAAACGCCATTTCAAGATATAAGAGATTAAATTCACTCACCAGATTTGACTGAATTGCTGATTTAATGAAGAAACCTACCCCTCCCTGTTTTTTATTAATCTAATTCTTATGAAAAAAAGTATAATCCTGATTATTAATAAATGTCTTTGTCGAATCATTTAAAAATGTTTCACAAAAGGCGAAAACATCTATATTATGATGAGAAATAAACAGGGATATTCGATCAAAAATATTTAGTAACCCGCGAGAGTTCAAAAATGCCATTCTAAAATTAGCGCCTTTATTTAAAACTTGGGTGGGGAGTAGAATTCATGAGTCTGTTCATTAACCTGGGAAATTTAGTTAGGGGTAATAGACCTGGGCTTCTGCGACCTTTTTTGGTTGTTCAAGTAAATAAAATCTTCACTTTTAACAGATCCCATTTATCCACTGAATGTTAAAGAGTAAAGTAACCCATTGTTTGCACTATAGACATTCGCTTTGGTTTTATTCTTATGTAGTAACATCAGTGCTTTAAGTTGTTTATTATAATAAAAGTTTTATTTACTTGTTCATTTATTTAGTTTTTTGTGGGTGTAGTTGTCATTTTTTGTGTGTTATTTGTAAAAAAAATTGTTTTTTCTCTCTTATTTAAAGTTTATTTTGTTTTTTCCCGTCGAGAAAGGACGTGGGGCCGAAATATCTAGAACTTTTTCTAATTAAAGTGTTATTTTGTTTTTATTTTTTATTCACTACTTTGCTGAAATTAAAACCCGTTTTTCTCGCTAAATTTTTTGTAAATGGAAATGCAGTATGGTCTAAGAAATTATAGAGGACTGTTTAAAGATTCAAGCTAATTCTTATATCTTATCTTTTTTTTACAGTTTAGACTCGATAAGGCCATCAAAAAGTGCCACATGGTACACAAAAAGCCCAATTTGGGCGACATTTTTGGAATGGAAGGGCTGGGTTGGACGTATCGACATCATAGAGAGCTAGTTATGGGCTCATTTATGGACAAATTTATAAATTTTATTGCTCTTTATAAATATGACTTAATAAGGTAATCACAAAGTGCCGCCACATGGCACCTAAAAAGTGTACTTTGGGTTTTCTTTTCGTTTTTGTTACATAAAAATTTACGAAAAGGGGCCCTGTCCTAATAATGTTTTCTCCAAATTATCGGGAGGTACAAACCCCAAACAACAACACTTTTTATAGTTTATAAGTTTTTTTTATGGACTTAGGTCCGAATTCTCATATACTTTTCTTGATTTTTTTTTCCGGCGAATTATGTAAAATGAAACAAATAAACAAAGCAACAGGGTCAAAGGAAGGGAGTATGTATACACAATTTGTATTTTAGTTTATCTAAACCGAATTCTTTCTTTTTTAATTCAATTAACCGAAAACTGAGACCTTCAAATCAAAACATACTGAATCGCCTTGTATATGAAGAAACTTGCGAATTATAACCATTCAATTTTTATCCTATTTAGTTCCGAGTAGAAAAAGTTTTTAAAGATGTGGTATACATCTAGGAAGTAAGAAATTATTTGCCACAAGGAGAGGGGTTGAGGATTGTAGCTCCCTAAAATATAGCGTAGTTTCTAGACATGCCATTTCATTTTATAGTGTAGATCTTTGAAAAAATACTAGGCTTTAATTTATGAATTTCTACTCCGTGAAACTTTTACAAACAGATTGATACCCGATACCCGAGTATTGTAGGGGCAAATTGATACCCGATATTGAATTGAACAGGGAATAGAACTTAAACAGGGAATAGAAATTTTAATTTCCGTTCAAATGAGCCCTCTCCCGATCTCATACGACCATTGCTTCGATATGATCATCCCTTGGAAGAACAAAGAAAAAAATCCAAACTTTTATTATAATAAACAACTTCAAGCACTGATGCTACTACATAAGAATAAAACCAAAGCGAATGTCTATAGTGCAAACAATGGGTTACTTTCCTCTTTAACATTCAGTGGATAAATGGGATCTGTTAAAAGTGAAGATTACATTTACTTGAACAACCAAAAAAGGTCGCAAAAGCCCAGGTCTATTACCCCTAACTAAATTTCCCAGGTTAATGAACAGACTCATGAATTCTACTCCCCACCCAAGTTTTAAATAAAGGCGCTAATTTAAGAATGGCATTTTTGAATTGTCGCGGGTTACTAAATATTTTTGATCGAATATCCCTGTTTATTTCTCATCATATTATAGATTATTTGAAAAAAACTACGTTTTCTAAAGAGTTAAAGAGGCTGAGTTACAAGGTCGAACCTTAAAACGTACAGGGATTAGGAGGCACAGTTGGGGGGCTACCACCCCCAAACCCCCGCTTTCGCAGCCTTTAAATATAAAAAAAAATTTCTTTAAACTGAAAGTAAGGAGCGACATTAAAACTTAAAAAGAACAGAAATTATTCCGTATATGAAAGAGGCTGTGCCCTCCTCAACGCCTCGCTCTTTACGCTAAAGTTTGACTTTCTCACAACTCTTTTTTTAAACAATAAAAACTTTAGCGTAAAGAGCGAGGCGTTGAGGAGGGCACAGCCTCTTTCATATACGGAATAATTTCTGTTCTTTTTAAGTTTTAATGTCGCTCCTTACTTTCAGTTTAAAGAAATTTTTTTATATTTAAAGGCTGCGAAAGCGGAGGGTTTGGGGGTGGTAGCCCCAACTGTGCCTCCTAATCCCTGTACGTTTTAAGGTTCGACCTTGTAACTCAGCCTCTTTAACTCTTTAGAAAACGTAGTTTTTTTCAAATAATTTCTGCACGTTTTTGTACAGTTTATTACTTATTATTGCTTGACTAACTGTTAGCTGATCGTGTCAGGAGTTAAAGTTGGGGGGCTTCCGCCCCCAAACCCCCCGCTCTTGAACATTCTTGTGTTAAGGCTTTTAATTCCTGAATACTCAAATCACGTCGTACAGGGTGCCTCCTAATCCCTGTACGTTTTAAGGTTCGAACTTGTGACTCAGCCTCTTTAACAGCCCCCCAACTGTGCCTCCTAATCCCTGTACGTTTTAAGGGTCGACCTTGTAACTCAGCCTCTTTAACTCTTTAGAAAACGTAATTTTTTTCAAATAATTTAAAAAAGAAACTGAGTTTCTTTTCAAAGTATATAAAAAAGTTGCTCTGATGGTGAATCGAACCCGAGTTTTCCGCCTGAAAGTCTGAAGTCTCAGCCGCTGGACTATACAAACACAATAGTAATTGTTGTTTAGCAAATAGAAGGTATTTTCGACGCAAGCAAATTCCCAAAAATCTTGATATGTGGTTTTTGGAAAACAGGGAAGGAGTGATCAGATTGAGCTGAAATTTCGAGGACAAGCTCCCAGGCCCCAGGAAAGCTTAACTTCTAAATTTCAGCCCGATCAGACCACGGTAAAGGGGGGGGTTGTGGAGGGAAAAATAAACATGGGCTCATCTAGGAACACGAGGAGTTGAGGCCATTTACAGTAGGTGGATAATTTGTTCGGTCTGAACATATCAAAAGGCCCTAACAGGTCGAATTCTGCTTCGAATGAGTCCTCATTCAACCGGATCCGGTGCCAACGGGGGCCTGTCGGCGTGGCTAAGAAAAAAAAAAAGAGATGACTTTTAAGTGGCGATATTTGGTTTTTTGAAAACAGGGAAGGAGTGATCGGATTGAGCTGAAATTTCGAGGATAAGCTCCCGGGCCCTAGGAAAGCTTAACCTCTAAATTTCAGCCCAATCGGACAACGGTAAAGGGGGGCTGTGGTGGGAGGGTCCAAACTTCCGGCCCAGATTACCCCATGAAGATAAAGTCGGAGGAGGATGAAATTTTGCAAGTTTCTTAGTTTGAGCTTGGGCTACAAAATGCAATTACCGCCGTCTCTCTGCGACCTCTAGGACCTGAAATCGCTTAACATTGTGGTGGGTCGCCTCTTTATAGAGGCACAAGTGTGCCTCCTAGATGTTTTCGCCTTTTGTGAAACATTTTTAAATGATTCGACAAAGACATTTATTAATAATCAGGATTATACTTTTTTTCATAAGAATCGGATTAATAAAAAACAGGGAGGGGTAGGTTTTTTCATTAAATCAGCAATTCAGTCAAATCTGGTGAGTGAATTTAATCACCTATATCTTGAAATGGCGTTTGAATTTTTGGCAGTTAAAATAGATGTAAATGGTATGAAACTTTTGTGTTGTGTTTTTTACCGGCCTCCAAGCTCTTCTGCTTTAAAATTCATGGAACTTCTTGATGATTTTGTGCTTATTGCTTTAAAAAGTATCCAGAAATAGTTATCATGGGTGACTTTAATATTTATTTATATAATTCTAATAATTCAAGTGGTAATTTCCACGGAATCTCTTCTGACGGGGCTGACTTGTTATCAGTTTGCCTGTTTGGTGGTCTCTTACCAGCTTATGGAGTCCCAACAAGAATAACGAAAGATTCTAATTCCCTTATTCATAATTTATTTCCGAATCGGAAACTAAAGTCTAGTGATGTGGTTATTGAAGATTTTTCAGACCATTTGATGCTTGTGACTGACTTTTACTTGATTACAGAGTTTAATAGGCCAACTAGAAGAAAAATGAGAATGACTAACAGAAACTCCGTAAGTACATTTAAAGTATTGCTTTCTTCAAGTGATTTTTCTTCTTGTTAAGAGTCTTCGGACCCTGATTTTGCTGCTGAATTTTTTTTTGAATCAGTTTAAACGTTGTTTCAATAATGCTTTCCCTCTCCGCCAAATATCAAGAAGAAATAGTATAAAGCCGATTAAGCCTTGGATATCTCATGGAATGCTGGTATCAATAAAAAATAAGAATCTGTTCCATAAGGCATACTTAATGCATCCATCTGAAGTTAAATTAGCTGAATTTCGCAGATACAGAAATTATTTAACAAAAATTTTAAGATCAGCAAAAAGTCATTACTTCGCCGAAGCATTTGTTGAAGCAGAAGGGTCCCCCAAGAAGACATGGAAAATAATTAATAAGTGCTTAGGAAAGCATAAAACCCATGATCTTCCTGATGAATTAGTAGCTGAAGATGAAACTAAACTTCCTACAGGGAAAGTGGAAGTTATCAATCCATTAAATATGCACTTTGCGAAAATTGGTGAAGAAACCGCGTCAACTGCTGAAAACAAGCTGCCCCGTCATTTGGATAATGAAACTGGAGAGGACTTTCAATCATATTTACTCCCGTCTCACAATTCCTCCATTTTTCTTACTCCTGTAACCCCAGATGAACTTTTACTTACAATAAACCTTCTAACCAATGGATCTTCGGAAGGGATTGATGGGTCAACTACTAATCTGATTAAGTGCGTAGCAACAAATATTGTAATCCCGCTTTCCCATGTGTTCAACCTCTGTTTTAAAACCGGAAGATTTCCTTCTTGTTTCAAGTCTGCAAGAATTATCTCTTTATATAAAGAGGGAGACCCGAAGAACCCAACAAACTATCGGCCGATTTCAATCCTGTCTACATTTGAGAAGTTGCTCAAAAAGTGCCTATATAACCGTATAGTCAGCTTTCTAATGAAATCTAAATTTTTTAGTCCTATGCAATTTGGGTTTTGAAAGTCTTGTTGTTGTTGTTTGGGGTTTGACGCGTTTTGGAAGTCTTTCTCTACTGAGCATGCTATTATGGCAATGAATCAGTTTGTTCATGACGCCCTCGACAAAGGTGATATTCCTGCTACAATTTTTATTGACATTAAAAAGGTATTTGATACGATTTCCCATAAAATATTGCATACTATACTTGATAACTGTGGCATAAGATGCCCAGTTAATGACTTAGTAATGTCATACCTACAAAACCAAAATCAGTATGTAGATCGAGGCGATACTTTTTCCTTATCAGTATCTCAATCTCATTCAGTTGGAGTCCCACAAGGCTCTATTTTGGGTCCACTACTATTTCTTATCTACGTTAAAAATATCAGTAAAACAACCAAAGATATTGACCTTAAAACATTGTTTACCTATGACACGGCATGCACTGTCAGCAGCCCCAAATCAGATATTCGAAGATCGTATTGGAATCAATAGTGAAGAATCTCATCTTATGGTTTTCGCAAAAAAAACAGATCATTAATTGTACTAAGACAAAATTCGTCATCTTCTCTCGTAGTGGGAAAACAGCACCGGAAATTATGATGATTAATATTCAAGGCCTACCCATTAAAATTTGAAAGTTGATTATATTAAATACCTCGGGATAATACTGGATTCAAGTTTACCTTTAAAAGCCATGCAATTTATATTCGAATGGATCTGACACGAAATATTGGAATGATGAATCATCTAAAATTCGTTCTGCAATTTTTTGCCTTAAAATCAATTTGTCTTTTTCAAGTGCATTTATATATGAATAACTGTCCCATTATTTTTTGATTACTTTTAAAACTCATATTCTTCCTCTTCAGAGGCAACAAAATAAAGCTCTACGTCTATTGAAAAATTGCCTTCCTAGTCCGTTTTCTTACGCTGGTAAATCGTCGACAAGAAGTATGTATCAAATTTTAAATATCCCTCCACTGGATCTTTTCCCTTCTTTCCATTCTGTTCTTTATGTGATTAAACATGTTCAAGGTCTTTTGCCTGAGTATTTTTATTTGCATAATATTTTTTTCAGGATGATAATCAGGTTTTGCATGCATATTGGACCCGTGGAAGTTCTGTAGTCCGTCAGGCTTTAATAAAATCTGAAAGGTCCCGTTTTTCACCAAGGCATAGTATTATATATAATTAGAATACATTTCCTAGTTTTGTAGATTTGAATAAATCGTTGGTCAATAATAAAACTAGATCAAAAAGCCACCTAATTCTCCATTATTAATTTTGGTAATTTTACGGGGTGTATCCTCATTGAGTCGCTGTATTGGTTTGGCTATGTTGAGGCTATGAGAGGGTTGGGTTCCTCGCCTATGCAGAGCGATTGAAGAACAATCGCTTTATTAATGTCTCTAGAGATATTATTCTTTATTTATTGTTGAGTGTATATAAGCCCACACACTGTGGATCATTAATTTGATAGTTTTGTCAAAACATTTTTCATTGATTAATAAAGAACTTGAAGTGGATTTTTTATTTGCTAGTTTAGCTGCAGTCCGTTGACTTTTGCCAGCTTTGACATCGTCCTGGCTTTTGTTTACAGGGTTATCGCTTGTTCCAGGACAATTATCTAAATCACTACTGGTCGATGATTTTATCTGCTCCTTAATTAAACTATCATAAATTAAATTCATTCTAAAATCACCTTCATCCTTATTAATATAAAAACAAAAGAAAATGTTCTCCTGTGATTAAAACTTTTTTATTGTAATTACCTGGCAATCAATTCTCTATCATTGCACTTCTGAGCCAGATCTTGACCCTTCAAAGTGCGCTGAATCGACTTTAAAGTGTGCTGAAGCATCTTCCTCTAGTCTATTGTCCCTCTAGAGGGCACTCGCTCTAGTTGGTCACTCTGAATTTGTCCCAGTTAAAGACAGGATCAGTGCCACAATTGATGATAAGGAACGAGTTGCAGAGGATTGGGCAGTATCTGGTGAGCCGTGATAAATTTACAGGAAATGATATAGAAAAGAATGGAAAACTTCTGACATTTTGAATGTTAATGAAGATTTATTTTCTGAGGAAAAATTATTCTCAGTGCTAAAAGGGTAAAAAAATAATAGGTCTCTGGCGCTGATAGTGTTGTAAATGAGTTTTTTTTTTAATATGGTATTTTCAAGTTTAGATGTAAGTTATTGAAAATTATAAGATATTTTTCAAAATATAAAAAGTACCCTAATGATCTTAGAAAAACTAATTAAGCCCCTCCATAAGCAAGGTGATTATAGTCAGTGTGGTAATTATAGACGAGAATGTTTCCTGTAGGAAGCTTATTACTTGGCAAATTTTTCTTTTCGGCCCAAGAAGCAGGGCCCTGACCAGCCAAAAACAGGTTTTCTCCAAATGGGGTGGGAGGATGTCACTAGCAAAGTTCTAAAGAAAAAAAAAGTTAGTCCCTCTCAACCTTTTGAGAGGGAGCGAAGAGGAGGCTTCGAATAACATGGCATGGAGGAAGAGAATGCGTAGATGTGTTGAGCTCAGGTGGCTTTGCGTTAAAGTAAGTTCTTAGTATCAGTAGTAGGAGAAAAGTTTCATATGAAAAAAAAAGGACTGCAAAGAAAGTGGAGAAAGCATTAAAAAATGAACTAAGGAGGTGTGAAGTGGAGGCCATGGACAAAATTGCCGAGGATCTGGAAGATGCAGCTAGACGACATAATAGTAATATATTGTACTGGCATGTTAACAAATTGAGAGGGAGTAGTCAATCCGGACTTGGGCCAGTTAAAGATAGGAATGGGGCCGCAATTAGCGATAAGGAAAAAAAAGAGAGATGGGTCGAACATTTTAAGAATTTCTTTAACCGACATAGAGTTGCAGGAAATTATATAGAGGAAATGAAAAGGTTTGTGATACATTGAATGTGAAGGAAGATTTGTTTTGTGAGGAGGAATTAGCAACAGTGCTAAAAATATTAAAAAATAATAAGGCTAGTGGTGCTGATAGGGTGGTAAATGAGTTTCTTAAATATGGTGGCTCTTAGGTTAGAAAGAAATTACTGAAAATTATGAATATGATTTTTAAAAAGAGGGAAGTACCGAACGATTTTAGGAAAACCTTAATCAAGCCACTTTATAAGAAGGTGATAAAAACGTGAGTGTAATAATTATCGATGTATTTGTCTGGTCTCTGTAGGTAGAGAGGCTGATCCAGAAAATCTTTTTTCATATATATTACACTAAAAGCATTTTTCAATTGTATGAAATCGTTTATGTGTAGTCAAAGTTGATAACTCGGCAAAAGTTTTCTTACATATGTTACACTGAAAGAGTTTTTCACCAGTATGCACTTGTTTATGTGTAATCAGGTGTGCCAACAGACCAATTTTTTTTTTTTTTGCATATGTTACATTCGAAGGGTTTTTCATCTGTATGCACTCGTTTATGTATAGTAAAATTATCCAACTGAGTAAGAGATTTCTTACTCATAACACATTGGAAGGGTTTTTCATCTGTATACACTCGTTTATGTATAGTAAAATTATCCAACTGAGTAAAAGAATTCTCACACATATCACATTGGAAGGGTTATTCATATGTATGCACTCGTTTATGTTTAGTCAAATGTCCCGGCTGAGCAAACATTATCTGACATATATCACACTGGAAGGGCTTTACCCCTGTATGCACTCGTTTGTGTCTATTCAAATAATTCATCTTAGCAAATATGATCATACAAGTATGAGACTTGTAGGGTTTTTCAATAGTATGCACTCGTTTATGTTTAGTCAAATGTCCCGACTCAATAAAATTTTTTTTACATATATCACACGGAAAGGGTTTTTCACCTGCATGTGCTCGTTTATGATAAGTCAAAGATGCCGAGTGAGTAAAGGTTTTCTCACATATATTGCACTGGAAGGGTTTTTCTCCTGTATGCACTCGTTTATGACTGATCAAATGTCCTGACTCAGAAAACATTTTCATACAAACATCACACTGGAAAGGTTTTTCCCCTGTATTTACTCGTTTTTGTATAATCAAATCTCCCAACTTAGAAAAGGTTTTCTCACATACGTTACAATTGAAAAGTTTATGTCCTGTATGCCCTCTTTTGTGTCTATTCAAATGCTCAAACCAAGCAAAGGTCTTCTTACACATATCAAACTGGATAGGAGTTTCACAACCAATGCTGCAGATAGTTGTATTTGATACCTCTAAAATTACGAAATAAAATTAAAAAAAAGTCAATATGACAGCTAAGAGTATTACGTAACTATATTATATTGAGAAACATTGGATGATTGGGATTTATGCTTTAAAAATCTGCTTCATTTCATAGAAATAATAGAAAATATTATTTAAAATTCAACAAGAAGAAATATTTAACAGATAAAAGACTTGAAAGTTTTTATAATCATAAGAAGTCTAACACAATATTATGGACTTTGATGCGTTTGACAGTCAACTCCCACGTTTATTTCTTCCTTCCCTCGTAGAAGAAAGGACTTTCTCTTTATCTTTTCCTTCCGTTATCTCTTAAGATTTTGTTTAACCTAAATTTAGGTTTTTGTTTCTTTCTTTTCTTTATTTTTTTCTATATTTACTTATACTACTGAAAATATGTACAAGAAAGTGGAACCTTTTTTTGGGGAGGGGGCGGGGGTAAGCGCAACAACTAAGGAGGGCAATCTAAAAACACAAATAGTGAACGAAGAAAAACCTCCTGGAAAAAGAACTACATATTTGTTTAGTTTATATTTAACGTTTAAATAACTCAGTGCTAGTGAAAGAGGCCAACAAAAGTTTTCTAAGAGCTAAAAGCTCAACGTAATTAGTGTCGTGGCTTGTGCTAATTAACATATAACAGAATTAAGGATCAGTCATTTTTGGGCATTATCCTTAATAAGGTAAAAATCACTAACATAGCTCATATAAAAGAACCTTTTATATTTATACTTAACTAAGTTTTATCTGGTTGCCAGTGTTTACCCCCCCCCCCCTGGAAAATACCCCCGTGGATAAGGCTTTCCAAATTTGAGAATTTTATTTGAGTTTTGGTTTTTATTTTCTGTAGGGGGAAGGAATTTTGGTGCTTATGTATTATACGCCACTCACTCAAGTTTACGATGAGTAAAAATTGAGAATGAACTGGTTTCTTCGTTAGTTTATTCATTACTGTAAGAATTGTTTTCTGACTTCAAACTGTCCTAATAAATTACCCCCCCCCCCCCTTATGCGCAAACATATAGCCCAAATTTTTATATGTAATTATATATTTCCCATCTATTCTGTCACTTGTCTTTGTCGTATCTCGGACTAGTCTGAAAGAAATTAACGAAGAAACCAATTTGTTCTCGAGTTTTACACAGCGTAAACTTGAGTGAGTGGTGTATAATGCATAAGTACAAAAATTCCTTCCCCCTAAAGAAAATAAAAAACCAAAACTCAAATAATATTCTCAAATTTGGAAAGCTTTATCCACGGGGGTATTTTCTGAGCGGGGAGAGGGGTAAACACCGGCCACCAGATAAAACTTAGTTAAGTATAAATATAGTTAAGTATATATATATTAGTTAAGTATTTATATATTAGTTAAGTATATATATATATATATATTAGTTTAGTATTAAGTATTAATAAAGTTAGTTAAGGTATTTTCCGGGGGGATATAATCGCAGGGGGAGGGGGGGGGGCGTTAAACGCCTAGAACCAATTTATCGATCCCTGCAACCAAGATTTAATTAAAATTTGGCTATAACTATAGACTCTTCTAACAATCTTGTACATGAATTAAGAGATGGTGTGATCTGTTCTACATTAATTGCTCCCCCTATGCTTCTTGATATATAGATATCTTATGACTGCTGATGCACCTTTCATGGCAAGGCTCCACCTGACTCTTAAACGAGTAAATCCCATCTGAATCGTAAACCACTATGCCTTCTCAAGACCAGAACATAATTTGCACTTTACTGAAAACGAATACACTTTAAATGTTTTCACTTTTTTAACTTTTATGAATAAAAAATTATCAAAACTTTGAGGAATAATATAATTCAGTAAATATATATCAAACAGATAATTCACGGTAATTTGTTTTTTTTTTTCTGTCCAATATTAGGAGCCTGTTATCCCTGTTTAGGAACAATTTATTTTCATAAAAATATTTGTTTGAGTACTAGGGGATCTTACCTTATAGCCTATAGTCTTACCTTATATGGAGAGGTTTTGGGGTACAAAAAAACGTTAAAAGACTGGTTCCAAACTTACTATTTCATTATAAAATGCATTTTTTCAAATTTATATAATCCACATGTACACTGGTCACTCACAATTAAGTTGGATAAAAAAAAATTCAAAACAGTTTCTCTTCTGTCGGCTGCGATATTTTTTTTACATTTTGGTGAAATGGCAGTTTTAAGTGGCATAATAAAATAAAAAGGTAACATGGCTGAATTTTTTTGAAGTCCTTAGATTTATAATGAGCTAGTAAGTTTCAAACAAAATTTTTAACCAAATTTTATATCCAAAAACTATAGAAATAAATTATTATTTTCAAGGGCCCTGAAAAGGCTTAAATTTAAATTTGAATGAAGAGCGATGATTACATTCAAAAAGAGCTAAAAAAATGACATTAAGTGGTATATTTACTTTATTTGTAGGTCTAATATATGAGTTACTCCACAGTTACCGGTTGTTCAACATATTTTAAACATCATAAATCAGAATTTAGACATGTTAAGAGGCTCAATACAATTTCCTTGGGACTTGTGTGGGCTGTAGATCTAATTCTGAAAATTTTATTTTTATAACACAAATTTTGTGTAAATTTATAAATGTAGGTTTTGTGCAAGTTTTTTTTTCATAGATGGTTTGATACCATTTAGAGGGGGGAGGGAGAGGCATATACTTTAAAAGACCTTCCTGGAGCACTGTTTAGGCTCTGGAATCATTTATGAAAGTTTTATTCACCTAACTCGACTAATTTCTAAGATAGACAAATGCCAAACATCTAGAATGTCCCATAATCTACTTGTATATTTTCTTTTTCCAACATTATTTCCGCTCTATACTATAGCCTACCTTCATCAATTTAACCCTGTCTCCTTCTGATGTGGCGGATCGTCTACTTTATAAAATCCTTAGCTACGAAAGCTGGTTTTAGTTGGAAAGCTTCGAAAAAGTATGTAGAATTCAGATATTCATATAGAAACTACTGTTTAACTAGCTAGGAAAAATTGGGAGGTTTCGACCCGATTTACCCCATATTCCCATTTCCCCAATGATAATTTTTCCCGGATTCTTGCAACAAGATATTGAGATCACCTCAATGAGAATAATTAAAGAAAAAAAAACAGTATTTTTTTTTTATAAAACTCATTAAAATTTTGGAAAAACAATGATATTTTTCCTAGTTAAGCAACAACTATTTGCCGAGTTTTAGGTCAATTTGCCCCTTCAAATGGGATTCCTCCATGAAAATTTCCTCCCACAAAAAGTCCATCTCCCTTAAAATTCCCTCCGGATACTTCCATTCTCAATGAGAATCCCCCCTCCGTAAAATTCCTTGCAGATGTAACTAAAAACAAATAAAACCCCCACAAAAAAAAGTAATTGTCGCAACTTATCCACGTAGGAAAAAAAAACTAATAGTTTTTTCGATGAGAACCCCAAAGCAACTGATTTTATTTTTTTATTTTTATTTTTTTTTTATCTTCTCTTGTGCTGAAGACGCCTGGTTTTGGCAAAGGCGAAATATCAGCGTTGTACTAAAATTTTAGTCTTTTCTCTCTATTGGCTGTAGTTTCGTATGTTGTATTTTCATCGAGTTTTTTCTCTCTGTTAGTTTTTTGTCATGGCTGGGCAGTTCGGCTTAAGATATTTCATTTGAAAATTATCTTCAGCAAATTTTTACTTGAAAACAGTCTTTCAGCTTTAACTGTCTTTACAATCATGTCAGAAATCCCCTTTTCCACGGAAATGTTTTTACAAAATAATACCAAACATTTCCCCCGGAACCTCTCAACTTGCAAAATAAAGCTGACAAAGTAAAGAGAAAGTAAGAAAAATAAAAAGAATTTCGAGTAGGAATTCTGTAAAGTCCCCTTAGTATTACCCTTAGAAAAATACCCTCACTGAAAAATGTGCAGACTACCCAATAACAAATACCACATATAAACAATGGTCAAATTTTTTATCTTAAAAACCTATCCCCAGGGGCTACAGAGGGTCTGTTATCACCAAGGGCATAGTTTTGGGACCTATCGGCCTAGTTAAACAAAATGGCTATGACAAAAGTTTGATCGAACTATTTGGAGAAAAACGGGACGTGGGATTCGTGCTAGCTGCCTTCCAACTTTTTTAGTCACTTAAAACAGGTCACTAAAACTTTAGATTGCTGTTCAAATGAGCCCTCTCTCGATGTTCTAGAACTGTTGGTCCAATAAAATCACCTATACGGAAAAAAACAACAAATAAACACGCATCTGTCATCTTTCTTCTAGTAAAAATACAAAATTCCATATTTTTGTAGATGGGAGCTTCAAACCTCTACAGTTGGGTTCCCTGATACAGTGAATCTGACAGTGTGATTTTCATGAAACTTCTTTGACTCTTAAGGGGGCATTTCTACCCTTTTATAAAAATCAGACAAATTTTCTTAGGTATGCAGCCATTTATGGATAACACTAAGCTTAATGAATCTTATTTATCTGGAATCAGAATAATAAGCCAAATCTTTTTATATATATTAATATCAAAATTCCGTTTTTTAGAGTTTCGATTACTATTGAGCCGGGTCGATTTCATATTTGCATAATAAGAAAATTATGGCAATTTTTCAACGGAAAGGGTATTTTTAGAGTGAACTTTTCATAGGTATGGAAGTTGCAGGGGAATAGCCAACAGAAAATTTTTGTAGGGTTGTAAAGTTGCAGGGGAATAGCCAACAGGGGAATCTGCCTATTGTCTACGTCTGGAAGGCTATTTGTTGATTGAAAATTTGCATTGAATTTTTCAATAGGACACATTTTATGAGAAGTCTTTAAGTAAAAATTATTACAGGCGGGAAATTTTAAGACTAAAGTTCGAAAAATCATCAAAAATTACTTAAAAGAAAGAAAATCATTTTTTTTTTTTACATGAAAGGAGGCTAAAGAAGCTTTTCTAGGTAGTTGTTCAGAGAAAAAAAAATTGGGGAGAATTTAAAGCAAATATGCAATTTTTCAGGGGAATTTTACACGGGAGGAACTTCCCATGGGGGAAAATTCCTGGAGCGGAGGAGCTGCATTATTTTTAGAAACTATCAGAAATTGAATAAACAAATTTTTTTCTACCAAGAGTGAGAAAAAACATTAAAACTTAAAACGAAGTGGAATTTTTGCGTATATTGAGAAGAGGCTACCTCCTTCTCTATATGTTGCTTTGTATTTTTAAATTTGAATTTAAACCAACAACAAAATAGAAAATTAAAGAACCATTAAAGAAACCATTTTCCTTTTAGTATTAGCTTTTCAGCCAGCCCCTTTGGCTTTTAGTGCCATCTGCTCCAATGTAATTTTTATTTATCTGATCTAGTGCGCAAGACCTTTCCGCACAAAAAAAAAAAATTGTTGAAGGTTGTGAGAGTCGAAGGCGGGACAGTATGTTTAAAAATGAATATCAAGAATACTAAGTAGGTTGAATTTGGAATCAATGGGATGGAAATGGAATGAATGGAATGAATTTTGAATGAGGCAAGAATAAGTACTAAAAACGATCTAGTTAGATAGCTCCAGTTACTTGTTACATTTTTAGTCAGAAAGGTGGATACTAAGGAGAAGTGAAAAGTTTAAAAACCAATTTGCTTCTACGATTTATTTATTGCCCTTTTTTTTATTGTTCCCTGCGAATCTCGCTATTTTCATATAATTTCTCAAATTATATAATTCACATGTTCCGACAATTGGCAAATATTATATATTTTTTCTAAATCGCATTTTAAATAATTCGTTTCTAGAGCTTGCATCCCCTCGATGAAAAAAAAAATTCTGCGTAAGTTTTGTACGCACTATATCAGAGAAATAAAAATTAAATTGGAGCAGATGGCACTAAAAGTCAAAGGGGCTGGCTGAAAAGCACGTACTATAAGGAAAATGGTTTCTTTAACTGTTTTTTAATTTTCTGTTCTGTTGTAGGTTTAAATTCAAATTTTAAAAATCAAAGGAATTATGGTTTCTTTTAGACATATTGTCGTGCATTTGCAACCCTTTCAGTACTTCTTGTAGTATGGTTTGATTTTTGAACGGTTGGTTTTGCTATACTTATGCTGTGATAATGAACTCTATTAAATACAATGGAAAACCTAACCTGAAACACAATGGCTGTTAGATTGGAATAAGATAGTTTCTAAAAGTATTATACAACTTTAGCATACAGAGCTAGATATTTTGGTGGGTTATCCCCCGACGTACTCAGCTAAGTGAAGAGAATAGAAGCCCCCCCTCCCTCCAAAAGAAATTCAAAACTTAACAAAAACTTGGAGCTTTGGGCGTCTTAATTTAGCTTATTTGTCCTTGTGTGTTGGCACACTGAAGAATTTTTTAGCAGAATCTTTATATCCCCCTTCCTAACTCACAACACTAGCTTTGCCTCGTAATCCCTCACACATACTAAATCATTTTTGAAGCTATACTGACGGTAGTTGTTAAGTATGATTCCGAAGAATGGGCACTCGAAAAACTGAGGAGATCTGCAAGATGTTTTCTAGAGAAATTACCTAGAAATTGTTTTGGGTACCAATATTACTGACGGTATCTCAAAGCATAAGCTGTGCAATAGTTTGGTTCTATTTCAATTTCTAGGGCTATAATAAGAGAAAGATTGAAATGACTGAGACACATTTCGCAGAGACGAAGAAAAACATATTTTCAAAGATCGTGCTTGACACCTAAACATCTATGGCTAGACGAAAGGAAGTTGTCACCAAAAGGAGTAGGAGAATGTCACAAGGAAAGACGGAATGATAATAGGAGATCCTTCAAGGGGGGGGGGGTAAACAGGGGGGCTTTAAACAGATTGGCATGAAGGAGGACCATGCATAGCTGTATTGGCATGGGGTGGATTGGTGCCACAGGAAGTTGTTAATAGTAGCGGTAGCAGTACAAGTGAGCAGTAAAGTTATGAATTGACATCATAATTTGTTTTAATCTAATTTTTATAGAGATCCGCGAGAGGGACAAACGAATACATTATAGAAGTTTTACTGTTAAATTTATGGCTTTTTTTTAAAAATCAGTTTACTTAAGTTGACAGATTTTTGATTAGTTAAATAACGTTTTCCTCATGTTATTTTCCAGTACGTAATTTTAATGTTATGGCGTCACTTGATTCCTCATGTTAACTTAATTTTGAACAAGGAAAGGTAATTGATTTTTTGTAATTTCATTAACTTATTTTCTCATAAATCCTATAATGCTCTAGCCACGCTATTTTGATGTAAACAGACATAGCAGCCTAATTAGGTTAAAATTTTATCATGCGACCATGATAAAATTTGCCTTTGCATGCAACCAATTTTTAAAAAGCCCATCCCACCAAACTAGTCTCTTATGATTTTCGGCTCCTCCTGGTTCAGAAAGTCTCAAGAAAGCTGATAAGGAACACAAAATTTTTAGCAAATGCATAGGCTACTATTATCTCCTACAAGAAATTGTGTTCCCGCTAAGCCTGGTAATGATTCTTAAAATTTTGAATCAAACCTAATAATATTTTTAGAATAACTTTTGCAAGGGAGAAGGAATCTGGACCCCAAGCAAAATTGTTCTGAATTTTCTAATTTTTAATTATTTCTCCTGGTGTTGATTGAATACAGTCGGGGTGTTACATTAAAAGGGGACAGCTTTAATGCATTGTTTTTATAAATCAATACTATCTCACACAACGACTGAGTATGCAGTATTTTAAAAACTTTTTTTCAAATAAAGGGGGGAGGGGAGGATAAAGAGACCTAAAAATTTGTGTTTAAGGGAAGAGAGTACAATATAATTTATGGTTGTCACAAAAGATTAAATAATTCAATTTATGTATGCCTGTTTTTTAACAGACTCTTTTGATTAGTTAATTAATTGTTTAAATCGCTTAGAAATTGTCATTCCTCCATGTGCCGTGAATGGTAGTGGATGATCTTTGTTCTTTTTGTCATAGGTGTAATCCTTTTGGAAGGCTTGGACACACAAGAAGAAGAGACATTTAACATTGGAAATTAGCTAAGAATGTGGGATTTAAGCATTCTTTTTATAGACCAACTTATTTGATTTTCTCTTTTTATTGCAGCTTATTTGAACTCATTAAAAATAATCAAAGATTTAATTGTGAATTTTAGTTGCGTATATTTTAATCAAAACTTTCGGATTTTCGTTTTTTAGTGACAATTGCTGTTCTTTACTTACGGTTTGTTAGTACAAGCTGTTTTTACCCAAGACTCGCTTGACAGAGAAGTCAAGAGGAGAGATTAAAACAGCAAATAAATTTTAGGATCATAATTTCCACGGTTTTAAAGATAAACTCGCCTGGGCGCTTCGCCTCTAGACATTTTCCTTCTCATGAACATTTTATCCCATCACAACCCCCCCCCCCCGAAAAAAAGTTCAATAAACTATCTATAAACAAATACAATAAGCAAACAACTGAGAAGCCTTAACCAACAGACCTTTTCCCCTGGGCTATAGACGTTCAGTTTAACATGAAATGCATAGGCTTTTCAACTGTGCTGAACAGAATGGCTTTTTCATTTAAATAAGACCCTATAAGTTTTGACTTTAGTTACAATGACTCTGTTCGAAATTTGGTTGGATACGATTAACAATTCGGAAAAAAAAGCACGCCTCCAAAATCGTTATATAGCTAAAACAAAAAAAGGCAGCTACATTGGAATAACAAGCCTTTGCGATATATTAAATACTTTAGTCTAACCATTGTGGAGCAGACGACTGGGTAATCTCTCTCATAAATGGAATATTTTTTGTTCATTTTAAGTTTTACTGTTGCTTCTAACTTTCATTTAAAAAAAATAGCTTTAAAAATGTTGATTTCTGACAGTTTTTCAAATAAGGCCTTCAAATTTCCCCTTCCTCACTTTGGAACATTAAAAGGACCACATGTAAGGTACTTGGAAAAGAAGACAATGGATATGTTTTAATTTTTTTTTTTTTTTTTTTTTTTTTAATAACCGTGAAACATTTATTTGAAATTTACATTATAACCCAGGCTAATCGGTATAAGTTCTGATCTCCATTATAATGTACTGTTGGTAATTGGGGTGGTACGGTTGACCTATGATCTATTAATGAGGCTAGTCGACACGTAAGTTTGATCGGCTAGAAGAATCAAAAGCCATTTAAATCAATCAACTTTTCAATTTCCACCGAACTCTGTAAGATTCCGCAAATGCATCAATTTTTTGCTATTATCTCCAACCCAAGATGTTGTTTAATGTATTTTCCAATCACCTCTATTGGGGCTTATCTAACAAAATACCCTGGGAAGCTAAAATTTAACCCTGTAGCTTATAGTTTTTGGGTTGAAATCTACTTTTCTCTTCTGTGTAATGGAATAAACCCCCTACTTTGGCCTCCCAGTTTTATTCTTATTTCTTCTGATGCATATTTTTTTATATCTAACCATTTCCATTCTAGATCTATTAGTCTGTATTTGCACTCCTTCTGAGTTTCTAAATTTGTCTTTCTTTTAATTCTACATTTTTATAACAAATGTTCCATAGGTCACTCAAATCAGGCAGCAATAGCCTTTTTAAGTTTTTCAAAATTGTTCCTTTTTTTTCTCTGTTTTCCTGTCATTTGTTTTTTAAAGTTTGGAATAGTAGAAGAAAAATATGTCTCCAAACCAAGATTAAAATATTTGAGGCTACAGTGATAGCCATGGTCGAGTATGGTTCTGAAACGTGGGCGGTGCAAAAGAAGGAGAAGGGTTTTCTGTATTTTTTTCCCCAAAGAATTACAGATTTTTTTGGGCACCCGCCTGACTGACTGTATTTAAATCAGAAAGATGTACAAAAAGTTGGTTTTATCCAGGTTTCTAGGGCTGTAAGAAGTGAAAGATTGAGATGGCTATGACACGTTCTATTGATGAATGATCACAGATTGCGAAAGATCGTCCATTTCAGACAACAATCTAGGAAACAGATAGTAGGTCACCCCCTAATAGTTTGAGAGAAAGTCGTAAGGATGGATTTAAAAGAACTTCTTGGGTTGGGTGTATAGAGGGAGCCTTTACATGAGTTGGTATAAACGAGTAGCGTTTATAGGTCACTTGGCCTTAGGTAGCTTGGTTCTGCATTCAGTCGTAAGTAATTGCTTGCAAGTTAGAGTTTAATATTTTACTTTTTCTAGTCAAATTCCAGTCTTTGTTGCCTTTTTAGTTGATCCCAGAACTCTGAATTTTTACCCTGGTCACTGTTAGATGTCAAAACAAATTCCTGAGACTCAGGCTCTAGTTTATATGGCACCTATCAGGTTTATCAGGTTCAAGTTTATATGCTGAGAAAAGAAGTCACCGTACCATCTTCTAGTTTGGGGAACAAAAAAGGGTCTGAAATGTCAACCTACTTCTTAATGTCACTTGTTAAAGCATCTTCAACTTCTGTAAACAAATAATTAAAAGAGATATAAGGGAAGTTGACAACAATGTATATACATTTTATGAAAAGAAAATTCAGTAGATACAGACAACGATGTAGTTCTAAAAAAAGTGATGCGTATAGAACATCTTCTTCTTTATAAAAATTATTTCATTATTCAACCAAATAAATTTCCTCCAAAATTTATGCGGCCAGATTTTCCATAAAAACCTTATATACCCCGGGGCCTCGCTTACCCCCCTGGCTCTGACCTCGGGGCTCTTGGGGTTACATCAACCCTGAAGTAATTGCTATATAATATTTGGACTATTTTGACCACAATGACTATCACACATTTTTTAACAGATACATTTGGGTAAAAGAATGGGTGGAGGGGGGAGGGGGGTGCCCTCTGGTAATTTTTTGTCGCTTAAAATAGAGAAATATAACTTTCAGTTTCCAATCAAATTAACCCCTACCAAATTTTATATGACCATCCCATTCCAAAAAACTTCATGTGCCCCTGGGGAGTAGCTTACAACCCTTGACCACGGGTTTTACAGGGCTGTGTCAACCACTGAGACATTGCTATATGATACATTAATTATTTTGAACAAAATGGCTATCTCAAAATTTTGATCGAATTCATTTGGAAAAAAGGGCGTGGGAAGGCTAGTTGCCCTCCGATCACTTATGACTCTTAAAATGGAACTAGAACTTCTAATTTTTAAATAAATGAGCCCCCTCCAAAGATTATACAACCATACCTCCCATAAAACCCTGTATGCCCACAGAGCATAGATTACAACACTTGCCCTGGGCTCTAGGGGGTTGTGTCGACCTTAAAGTTTTGTTATCTAATATTTGGACTATTTTGGGGAAAAATGGCTATCTCAATGTTTTAGTCTGAAACATTTGGAGAGAAGAGAGGGTGGGAGGGAGGGGTGCTAGTTACCCTCCAATCACTTTTTCATTCTTAGAAAGAATCCTAGAACTTTCAATTTCCAATGTCGAAGCCCCCTCCGAAGTTTATACTACCACCCCTTCCACTGCTCTACTGCATACCCCTACCATTTACCTGTGCCCAAGCCATTTAAACCTTTGCCTCTCAATTACTTGGACTATCTGTCTTGGCTTTTTTCTGTCTACAATTATCCATGTCTTGATGCAATCTATACAAGCTACTGCAAAATACTTGATAACTTCAATTCAAGAGGGGCAAGACCTTATATACCCCGGGGTACAATTTTCAACATGTGCCACCGGGCGTTGAACAAAATGGCTGTAAAATGAGACGTGGGATGCGGGCTAGTTGCCGTCCAATCTTTTTGGTCAGTTAAAAAGGGCACTAGAACTTTTATTTGATGTTCAAATGAGCCCTCTCTCGATGTTCTAGAGCCATTGGTCCGATAAAATTATCCATGTAAAAAAACGGCATCTGTGATCTTTCTTCTGGTAAAAAAATAATAATACAGAAATTCTATATTTTTGTAGATAGGAGCTGCAAACATTAACAGCTGGGTTCTGTGATACGCTGAATCTGATAGTGTAATTTTCATGAAACTTCTTTGACTTTTAGGGGATGTTTCTATCCTTTTACAAAAATTAATCAAGTTTTCTTAGGTATGTAGCCTTGTATGGGAAACACAAGGATTAATGAATCTTAGGTATATATCTGGAATCAAAATAATAATCCAAATCTTTTGATATATTTATTAATATCAAAATTCCGTTTTTTAGGGTTTCAGTTACTATTGAGCTGTGTTGCTCTCGCATTTGCACAATAAGAAAACTAAGGCAATATTTTGGGGGTAGTGACTATGCGGGGGATAATTTTCTACGGTCAGAGAATTTGTAGAGTGAACTTTTCATAGGGATTTAAAATTGCAGGGGGAATAACGAACAGGAAATTTTACACCGAGTGGAAAGGGCTATGTTAAATGCAATCTGCATATTGTCTACGTATAGTAGGTATCGCTACCATATACCTACGTATAGCAGGTATATGGTTGTCTTCTGCAGGTATTGGTCCGTTGTTCCCACAAAGTTGATTTTTTATTTATTTATGAAATTTCATTTTTTCTTCTTTTTTTTCAATTTATACGTAGTTAGCGAGTAAAATATTGAGTCCTGCCACAAACAAATCTGTATAGATTATCACGTGGTAGGTCTGTTTGACAGGATTTTATTTCTGTATATTGGTCTTTAATAAATGAATTTCTCTCTCTCTGTTAAGTAGGCTATTTGTTAATAGAAAATATGAATTGAATTTTTCAATAGGAAACTTTCTGTGGAAAGTCTTTAAGGAACAATTCTTTCAAGCGGGCAATTATCAGATAATAATTTGAAAAATCATCAGAAATTAATTAAAAAAAAACAAAATTTTTTTTCTACATGAAAGGAGGCTAAAGCAAGTTTTCTAGGTGGAGTTGTTCACACAACAATGTTGGGGAAAATTTAAAGCGAATATGCAATATTCCGGGGAAATTTTACATGAAAGGGACTTCACATGGAGGGATCTCTCATGGGGGAAAATTAGAGAAGAGACTGTCCCCTTTTTTATATATTGCTTTGTATCTGAACCTACAACATAATGAAAATTTGAAATGGTTCCTCTTAGAAATATTGTTGTACTTGTGAAAACCTTTCAGGATCTTCTTATAGCATGGATTGATATTTAAGTGTTTGATTTTGCTGTACTAATGTACTACATTGAAAAATGGTAAACCTAACCTGAAACACAATGGCTGTTTGATTAGAATAGGATGGTTTCTATAAGAACTATATAACTTTATCACACAGAGCTAGGTATTTAGGAGGGGTAACCCCTGATGGGCACAGCTAAGTGCAGGGAGTTGGAGCCCCTATCCCCCCTCCAAAACATCCAAAACGTACCGAAGCCTTGGAACTTTGAGCGTCTTTGGTGCCTTAATTTAGCCTATATGGCCTTGTGTGCTGGCACACTTGACAATTTTTTTAAAAGCAAATTGTTTATATCCCCCCTACAAATTCACAACCCTAGCTTTACCCCTGTAATCCGTCACACATACTAAATTATTTTTGAACCTAGTGATGGTAGTTATCAAGAATGACTCTAGAATGGGCACTCCAAAGAACAGAGGAAATCTGCTAGATATTTTCTAGAGAAACTACCTATAAATTGTTTTGGGTACCAATCTTACTGACGGTATCTCAAATTGTAAGCTTTGCGATAATTTGGTTCTATTTTACTTTCTAGGGCTATAATAAGAGAAAGGTTGAAATGACTAAGACACGTTTCGCGGAGACGAAGAAAGATATTTTCAAAGATCGTCCTTGCCACCCAACCATCTGGGGCAAGACGAAAGGAGGTTGTCACCGATAGGGGTGGGAGGATGTCACAAGGAAAGACGGAAAGGTAATGGGAGCTTCTTTAAGGGGGGTTAAAAAGGAAGGCTTTAAATAGATTGGCTCAGAGGAAGACTATGCATAGCTGAATTGGCATAAGATGGCTTGGTGCCACAGGGAGTTGTTAATAGTACTGGTAGTAGTATTAGTGAGCAGAAAAGTTATGAACTGACATCATAATTTATTTTCTTCAAACTTTTATATAGATCCATGAGAGAGACAAATGAATATTGAGCATTAACTTGCATATACATTAAAGAAGTTTTTCTATTAAATTTATGGATTTTTTTAAATTAGTTTACTTAAATTGAGAGATTTTTGATTAGTTAACGAAGGTTTTCTTAATGTTATATTCCATTAAGTAGATTCACCGTTATGGCGTGACTACATTCCTCACGTTAACTTAATTTCAAACGAAGACTTTCCATTGATATTTGTCCTTTAATTTATTCATTATCTCATATATACTATAAGGCTTTAGCCCAGCTATTTTGATGTAAACTAGACATACAAACCTAATTAGGTTAAAACTCTCATACGTTCATGATGAAATTTGCCTTTTCATGCAGCCAATTTTTTAAAGGCCCGGTCCACCAAACCAGTCTCTTATCATTTTAGGCTTCTTTTAGCTAAGAAAGTCTCATCCTACAAATAGATTTTATCAGGAGAAAGTCTCCTTTAGTCCAATCATCTTCTCCTACGAAACAATTGTGCTCCTGGTAGGCCTGGTAATGATTCTTGAAATTTTTAATCCAACCTAACAATAATTTCGGAATAACTTTTGTAGGGATGATCGAATCTGCGCCCCAAGCAAGATTCTTCATCATTTTCTCAATTATAATTATATTTTCTGGTGTTGATTGCATACAGTCAGGGTGGTACATTAAAAGGGGACAGCTGTTATACACTGTTTTTAGCAAGTCAATACCGTATCATCCAACGACTGAGTATGCTGTATTTTAATGACTTTTTTTCAAATGGAGGGGGGGGAGGGATAAAGAGACCAAGAAATTTGTGTTTACGGGAACAGAGTACAATATATGTTGTGGTGGTCACAAAACACTAGATAATACAATTTGTGTATGCCTGACTTCTAACAAACTCCTTTGATTAGTTAATTGATTGTTTTAAACTGCTTAGAAATTGTAAATCCTCCATGTGCTGTGAATGGCAATGGATGATCTTTGTTCTTTTTGTTATAGGTGTACTCCTTTTGGAAGGCTTGGGCGCACTTAAGAAGAAACATTTAACATTGGAAATTAGCTAAGAATGTGGGGTTTAAGCATTCTGTTTACAGATCAAGCTACCTGGATTTCTTTTTTTTTATTGCAACTTATTTGAATTCACTAAAAATAATCAAAGATTTAATTGTGAATTTTATTTTCATATTTTCTAACCAAAGCTTTCGGATTTTTGTTTTTCAGTGATAATGGTTGTTCTTTACTTACGGCTTATTAGTACAAGCTCTTTTACCCAAGACTCGCTTGAATGTGAATGCAGGAACATCAAATTATTTTTTTTGTCATAATTTCAACGATTTAAAAGGTAAACTCGCCAGGGAACTTCTCCCCCCAAATTTTCATTCTCATGGAAAATTCACCTCATGGTAAATTTATCCCATATGAAACCCCCCCCCCCCCCCAAAAAAAGCCTGTAAACTCTGTATAAACAAATACTATAAGTAAACACCGGACCCCCCCTAACAACCAAACCTTTTCCCCAGGGATAGAGACGTTCTGTTTATCCTTAAATTTATATAATTTTAAACTTTTCTTAACATTGTTTATTTTTTAGTTAAAAAACGCAAAATAATTTTTAAATTTTTTTTTTAAAAAAAGGGTCGATTAATATTTTTATACGGTTTGATACAATGGAAAAAAATAAGCACGCCTCTGAAATCCGTATATAGGTACAAAAAAAAGAAAAAAAAAGGATGCTAAATTGGAATATTAAGCCTTTGCGATGTATCAAATGCTTAGATCTAACGATTAAGGAGCAGACGAATGGGTAGCCTCTATTATATGTGGAATATTTCTAGTTCATTTTGAGTTTTAATGTTGCTCCTTACTTTTATTTGAAAAACTAGCTTTAAAAATTTGATTTCCGACAGATTTGCTAATAAGGCCTTAATGTTTCCCCCTTCCTCACTGTGGAACATTACCCTTGCCAATAAAATTCATCCCACAAAATGCTTCTAAAACTTAGCTCATGATTCTTGAGCAGCTTTTGGAGCTAAAAGAGAGGTTTTGCCAATGCTTTGCTTGAACAGAACCAAATGTAAGGTACTTGGAAAAGAAGATAATGGGTATGTTTCGACTTTTTTTCTCAGAACCGTAAAAAATTTCTTCGAAATTTTTAGTCTATCCCAGGCTAATCGGTATGAGTTCTGATCTCCATTATAATATACTGTTGGTAATTGTGGCGATATGGTTGACCTATGATCTATTACCGGTAATGATGCTAGTCGACACGTAAGTTTGATCGGCTACAAGATTCAACAGCCATTTAAACCAATCGTCTTGTTATTGGGGCTTTTCTAGAAAAATACAAAGGGAAGCTAATGTCACTTGGTAAAGCGTTTTTAGCTTCTAAAAACATAATTAGAAGAGACATAAAAGAAGTTTGACAACAATGTTTATACATAATATGAAAAGAAAATTCAGTAAATTTTGACTAAGATGTAGTTCCAAAAACCAAAGTGATGCATATAGAACACCCCTATCTTTAACAGAATTTTTTGATTATTCAACCAAATAAGCTTCCTCCAAAGTTTATACGGCAACATTTTCCAAAAAAACGTATATACCCCGGGCCTAACTTACACCTCTTGCCCATGCCCCAGGGGTTTTTATCAACCCAAAAGGCATTGAGATATAATATTTGTACTATTTTTAGCACAATGGCTATCTCAAATTTTCGATCATATACATTTGGGGAAAAGAAGGCAAGGGGAGGGGGACTGCCATCTGATAATTTTTGAGTCTTAAAATGGAGAACTAGAAATTTCAATTCCCAATCAAATAATCCTCCTCCAAGGTTTATACGACCATCCCCTTCCATAAAACAATATATGCCCCTGGGGAATATCAGACAACTCTTGACACTGGGATTTACGGGGCTTTATCAACCCCAGACATTGCTATATGATGCATGAATTATTTTAAACAAAATGGCTATCTCAAAATTTTGATCTAATTCATTTGAGAAAAAGGGCGTGGGAGAGCTAGTTGCCCTCCGATCACTTTAGACTCTTAAAATGGAACTAGAACATTCAATTTTTAATCCAATGCAGCTCGTCCGAAGACATTAGACAACACCTCCCATGAAAACCCTATACGCGCCCCCAGAGCCTAGTTTACAACACTTGTCCTGGGCTCTAAAGGGTTGTGTCGACCCCGAAGTTTTTGTTATCTAATGTTTGGACTACTTCAATCGAAGTGGGTATCTCAAAATTTTGGTCAAATGCATTTGAAGAAGAGAGCGCGGGGCTGCTATTTGCCTTCCAATCACTCTTCCTTCTTAAGAAGGAAAATCGAAGTCATTGTAGATTCAAGTCACTGTAGAGAGGATCGGAAACATTGGACATGAAAGTCACATAGAAATCATTGGGTTTTGTTTATATCTTCAACACAGATATCCGGGGCTCTAGGGGTTTGTGTCGACCCCGAAGTTTTTGTTATCTAATGTTTGGACTATTTCGAGCGAAGTGGCTATCTCCCCCTTTATACCCACCCCTCCATTTGAAAAAAAAGTCCTTAAAATACCGCAAACTGAGTTGTTGGATGAGACGGTATTGACTTGCTAAAAAAAGTGCATAAAAGCTGTCCCCTTTTAATGTAACACCTTGACTCTATGCAATCAAAACCAGAAGATATAATTATAATTGAGAAAATGATGAACAATCTTGCTTGGGGCGCAGATTCCATCATCCCTACAAAAGTTATTCCGAAATTATTGTTAGGTTGGATTAAAAATTTCAAGATTCATTACCAGGCCTACCAGGAGCACAATTTTTTGTAGGAGGAGATGATTGAACTAAAGGAGACTTTCTCCTAAGAAAATGATACGGATTACCTCACGGGACACAAATAAGCACGCCTCTGAAATCCTTATATAGGTACAAAAAAGAAAAAGAAAAAAAGGATGCTAAATTGGAATATTAAGCCTTTGCGATGTATCAAATGCTTAGATCTAACGATTAAGGAGCAGACGAATGGGTAACCTCTATTATGTGTGGAATATTTCTAGTTCATTTTGAGTTTTAATGTTGCTCCTTACTTTCATTTGAAAAACTAGCTGATTTCCGACAGATTTGCTAATATGGCCTTAAATTTTCCCCCTTCCTCACTGTGGAACATTACCCTTGCCAATAAAAATTCATCCCACAAAATGCTTCTAAAACTTAGCTCATGATTCTTGAGCAGCTTTTGGAGCTAAAAGAGAGGTTTTGCCAATGCTTTACTCGAACAGGACCAAATGTAAGGTGCTTGAAAAAGAAGATAATGGGTATGTTTCAGTAGTATTGATATAATATTTCCGAGCGGGGCGTCTCCTCATATAGCTATAACGATTACAGGAGGGGTGTCCCACCACATAGCTATAACAGTTTCAAGCGGACAGTACTCCCGCCAATACAAACAGACAGTGTAATGACCGGAATTCAACCACCGTGAAAATTCATGCTCTGTTCAAAGAGCGTGATGATTCCTTTGTTTGAAATTGTGAAATTCTTTTTGTAATTTAATTTGTTAGGCGTGGTTGACTTATGTTTAACCTTGAACTAATTTGCATAAATTAATTTATTATTAATTAATTTACATAATTACATTAATTTACATAATTACATTAATTTTTTTTTTTTTTTTTTTTATTGATGACATTTTATTGTACTCTAATGATGATATTTTTGTTTTCCAATGATACGATTTTTTACATTCTAAGTATCTTCCCATTGATTTATATGAAATTTGTGTTTGATTTAGGAATCGAACGTGAGACCCGTGATTTCCTAAGGTAAAAGAACGACATGTTAATTGACTGAACCAACAAGCCATTGAACATATTATGATTTTAGAAAAACATCCAATGACTTGTTTCTGGGACATTGCCCAACTGATATTAAGCGTCACAATACCGTAACAGGTTCATTCCATTGAACTGTAACAAGTTCAAGCACATTCGATTTATCAATTGGATTTTTGATAGGTGTTAAGTGACATGTTTCGCGGCTTTATTATGACATCATCATGAGAATATGCATACCACGATGATTTGAGATGCATACTACACAAACCATTTCTTCTGATACTTGGGCCCCAAGTCCTACCCCTATCCCTCAACCCTATCCCTCCACCATCCTTCCAACCCCTATCCCTCCACCCTCCATCCAACCCGCCCCCCCAACATTTTTTTTACTATTAGAAAAATAATGGTTGTAGTGAACAATTTTTTTTTTTAACTTTTTTTTAAATTTTTTTTTCAAATTTTTTTACATCTCTAAATCATATCAGAGTAATAGAATGAAACTTTTGATTTAATTTTTTAACCATATTCTTGTGCATACTATTGATGCGAACAGATTGTTCTCTTTGAAGATTTTTTTCATGAAAAACAAAATATTTTTTCTTCTTTTTTTAAGGCCAATTATGAAGAATGGGTTATAAAAGAATAAAACACACACACACAAAAACTTACACACACACACACACAAAAAAACTTACAAAAACACTAAAACAAAAACACACACAAAAACTTACACACACAAAAAAACTTACACACACAAAAAAACTTACACGCTTATTATGGGAATTGACCAATTCCATGGAGGGGATTGGGGGAAAGTAGGTGCAATAGACTTTGCTGGTACAGGGAACTTCTTCTGAATATTGGCATACTCATCTGCAATGCCTCTATACATGACTGGATTTCTTAACCAATTATGTAATGTGTGTGAGCTATTTGATTCAATTTTTGTAAGATGTTTTGTCAAGAGAAACCTACGTCTCTCTCTTATTGTTGTTAATCCACTCTCCATAAGCAGAAACTTTGTGCTTGTGGGTTTCAGACCAAATATAGGACGTGTTATATCATTTTGTGTTGTTTCAATTTCTTGCATCTGGGTCTTTACACATGCACCATAGACGATGAGCCCATAGTCAATATGGGGTCTTATATGTGATTTATAAAACTGGAGTAAGGTTTTCTCCTTACATCCCCAGGGTGTGGAAACAAGTCTTTTTAGTATATTTGTTTTTCTATAGCATTTTTTATTGTGTTTGAAATGTGGAGGTGGAAATTCAGTTTTTGGTCAAGCATGAGACCTAGGTAATTAATATGATTATCTTCTGGAATAGTTGCTTTATTTAGAGTTAGTTTTGCATTAACATGGTTTTGCTTCCGGTGAAATCGGATTATTTTTGACTTGGTGGGTGCAATGGGCAAATCTGAATGTTGAGAGAATTTTTCAAACTGGAAAAGTGACTTCTGCAGATTTGACTGTGCTATCTGAAAGGTGTTGCCAGATGACCATAGCACCAGATCATCAGCATATTGTAGATTCGTGTGGGGTAGGTTCAGGTCCCAGAGATATAGGGCAAATAGGAGGCAACTGAGGACTGCTCCCTGGGGTAGGCCTTTGGTTATTGTCTTTTGGGGTGAAGAGGCTGAACCAACACACACGATGAAACTTCGCACTTCTATGAAAGATTTAATAAAAGATACTAGCTTAGGGGTTACTCCAAGGTTTGCAAGTTTGTTTAAAAGGATTTGGTGGTTGACATTGTCATATGCCCCTTCAAAATCAAGGAAAGCTGCAACTAGGACATTATTTTTTGTGAAAGATTCATTTATTGCATTTGTTAGCAAAATGAAAGCATCTGTTGAGGAGTGGTGTTTCTTGAATCCAGTTTGAGTGTGAGGGATCATATTATTTTTTTCAACAAACCAGAGGAGTCTGTGATAGACCATTTTCTCCATTATTTTCCCCATCACAGGAGTAATCATTATGGGCCTATAAGACTCAGGGTTATCTTTTGGTTTATTTTTCTTTAGGATTGGTAGGATGGACGAACATTTCAATATATTGGGAAACCTAGAAGATGCCCAAGCGTGATTATAACAATTTAGCAGTTCTTGTTTGTATGAAGGTGTGAGATTCTTTATCCATGTAGAGTGTATATTGTCATAGCTGCCGCTAGTTTTGGTCCTAATATGATGTATTGCATTATTCAATTCCTGGATTGAAAATGGATTGGTTATGTACTCGGATCCTGGGCGTGCTTGGTAACTTGGGTTCATAGGAATTGGGGACAGTTTGCTTTGATTATTTGATGTTAGCTTATTAACAAAAAGAGTTGCAAATAGGATAGCTTTTTCATTATCATTGTCATAATGGGTAATATTATGTATAAGCTCATACAGGAGTGGGTTAGGGGAAGTCTTTTTCTCACAGATGTGGCTTATGACTTTATGTATAATTGGCTCATGTGTTTCTCTGGAGAGATTATTTGCAAAATTATTCCAGTAATTATATTTAGCATCTATTATAGTCCTTTTTAGATTAGATTTTGCTTGTAATTTTTTTAAATATGTAGTAGGTGATGGTTTTTTTATGAATTCTGTCCTAGCTGCCTTTTTTATTCTCCATTTATTTAGGCACTCATTTGTCCACCATGCTTTAGGAATTTGTTTAGGGAATGTTTTCTTAGGTGTTGTCTTGGGAATAGCATGATTAGCTGTATTTATTAGTAAAGATGTCAAGGCTTCAGCATGTGTGTCAACTGTTGTGTTAGAAATGCATGAACTTTGGGTGAAACTTGTAATTTCATCATTTAGCTTATTTTGGAACATAGACCAATTTGCTCTAGTGTTGGTATATTTGGAGGTATGAGATAAAGTTCCAGCAGGTTCATTTAGAGAGCAAACTATAGCAAAGTGGTCAGTACATAGATTATCAATTTTATTTATATAAATTTTATTCAAAAAATAATGACAGAATTTGTAGGTGAATTGTGGAGAATTTGCCACTTTTGGGGTTGAAATATAGGTTCAGGTTTGGAGGGGTAGCAACAGCTAAATCATTATTATTTGAAGTCATATGCTCAATGAATTTACCAGCTTTATTTGCTGGTTTATTCCCCCACAAAAGGCTGTGGGCATTGAAATCTCCATAAATAATGATATTTTTTAACATATTAGAATTATTTATATAATTGAATAAATCCTTGGCATCTGTAGTTTGGCCATTAGGCTTATAAAAGCTTATAATATAGGTTTTTAAATTATTCAGCCAAACACTGATACCAATTACATCAACATCATTTGCAAAATCTGGAAAATTGATGCCACAAAAGTTTATATTATTTTTAACTAATAAAGCTACCCCACCTCCTTTTCTCTCTGAAGATCTATCCTTTCTGAGGATAGTATATCCAGGAGACTTAATTTGTTGATTTTGGGTTAAATGAGTTTCCTGGAGGCAAGCAATATTAATGGAATTATTATTCATAAATGATATTAGTTCATTTAGCTTATTTTCTGTGAGTGATCTTACATTCCATTGGTGAATTGAAATATGTTGTGTTGTTGATTTATTCTTAATATGACTGTGTATCAATGCTCAGCTTTGTTAAAAGTAAAGCAAGATCTTTTTTTGCTTGAATGAGCATATCATCAGGGATGTAGATTTTTGCCAATTCTGCAATGATTTTTGTTTTCTGTAGTTGATGTATGTTCATGGCCTGAAATGCATTACAGTTTAGAATGAATAAACATATATTTGGGGATTGCATTTTTGGTTCTGCATCCTATTTTTCTTTAGTATTGGTAGGAGGCACGAGCATTTCCATATATTGGGGGAACCTAGAAGATGCCCAAGCGTGATTATAACAATTTAGCAGTTCTTGTTTGTACGAAGGTGTGAGATTCTTTATCCATGTAGAGTGTATATTGTCATAGCTGCTACTAGTTTTGGTTCTAATATGATGTATTGCATTATTCAATTCCTGGATTGAAAATGGATTAGTTATGTACTTGGATCCTGGGCATGGTTGGTAACTTGGGCTCATAGGAATTGTGGACAGTTTGCTTTGATTATTTGATGTTAGCTTATTAACAAAAAGAGTTGCAAATAGGTTAGCTTTTTCATTATCATTGTCATAATGGGTAATATTATGTATAAGCTAATACAGGAGTGGGTTGGGGGAAGTCTTTTTCGCACAGATGTGGCTTATGACTTTATGTATAATTGGCTCATGTTTTTCTCTGGAGAGATTATTTGCAAAATTATTCCAGTAATTATATTTAGCATCTATTATAGTCCTTTTTAGATTAGATTCTGCTTGTAATTTTTTTAAATATGTAGTAGGTGATGGTTTTTTTTATGAAATCTGTCCTAGCTGCCTTTTTTATCCTCCATTTATTTAGGCACTCATTTGTCCACCATGCTTTAGGAATTTGTTTGGGGAAAGTTTTCTTAGGTGTTGACCTGGGGATAGCATGATTAGCTGTATTTATTAGTAAAGATGTCAAGGCTTCAACATGGGTGTCTACTGTTGTGTTAGAAATGCTTGAACTTTGGGTGTAACTTGTAATTTCATCATTTAGCTTATTTTGGAACATAGACCAATTTGCTTTAGTGTTGATATATTTGGAGGTATGAGATAAAGTTTCAGAAGGTTCATTTAGGGAGCAAACTATAGCAAAGTGGTCAGTACATAGACTATCAATTTTTTTTATGTAAATTTTGTTCAAAAAATTTAATGACACAATTTGTAGGTCAATTGTGAAGAATTTGCCACTTTTGGGGTTGAAATATGTGTTCAGGTTTGGAGGGGTAGCAACAGCTAAATCATTATTATTTGAAGTCATATGCTCAATGAATTTACCAGCTTTATTTGCTGGTTTATTTCCCCACAAAAGGCTGTGGTCATTGAAATCTCCACAAATAATGATATTTTTTAACATATTAGAATTATTTATATAATTAAAGAAATCCTTGGCATCTGTAGTTTGGCCATTAGGGTTATAAAAGCTTATTATATAGGTTTTTAAATTATTCAGCCAAACACTGATACCAATTACATCAACATCATTTGCAAAATCTGGAAAATTGATGCCACAAAATTTTATATTATTTTTAACTAATAAAGCTATGCCACCTCCTTTTCTCTCTGAAGATCTATCCTTTCTGAGGATAGTATATCCCGGAGACTTAATTTGTTGATTTTGGGTTAAATGAGTTTCCTGGAGGCAAGCAATATTAATGGAATCATTATTCATAAAAGATATTAGTTCATTTAGCTTATTTTCTGTGAGTGATCTTACATTCCATTGGAGTATTGATATATGTTGTTTTGTTGATTTATTCTTCATATAGCTGTGTATCAATGTTCAGCTTTGTTAAAAGTAAAGCAAGATCTTTTTTTGCTTGAATGAGAATATCATCAGGGATGTAGATTTTTGCCAATTCTGCAATGATTTTGTTTTTCTGTAGTTGATGTAGTTGTTTCGGCCTGAACTGCATTACAGTTTAGAATGAATAAACATATATTTGGGGATTGCATTTTTGGTTGTGCATCCTGTTTGTAAGTTAGGGGATTGATTCCTGGTAGTGTTTCTGGTTTGTTTCTTCGTGGGAGGGGGGGGGCAGGCTGACCTCATCTCACCGGAAAAGGAGGCTTGTTGGCTTGGTGATTCCTTCTGATAGGGATTTGATCTAGGGGGCTTAGAAGATGGTGTTTTACATGGGGTGCTTGATGCATTGGGGGTGTTTGACTTGGGGGTTTTAGTTGGTTTCATTACAGGCTTTATTTGGTATTGTTGGGCAGCATTTGCTTCCATTGCTGCAAAGGTGTATGGGATGGCCTTCTCTGTTGATATTTGGAGTGTTAAAGCTCTTTTCTTGTATGCAGGGCATATTGATTTATTTTTTAGATTCATGTGGGCCTTTGCAATTGATGCATGTAGGCTGAGTGTTGTTACAAGTTGTCAACTCTTTAGGATGGAAAGCTTTACAATTACTATACTCTCGGAGAATTTCATTGCATTTGTTTGTCGTGTGTCCCAGTTTGTGACACTTCTGACACTGGATAGGCTTAGGTTTGTATTCCTTTTGTGGTTTGATTTGCCCATATAGGAATAATTTTTCTGGGATATTAATTTTTTCCTTCAGTGTGAATAAGAAGGATCTACTAGTTTTTAGGCCATTAGAGTTAGGTTTGCCAAGTTGGGTAACATCCTCAAATGGGATTGTGTTTCCAGCCCGATCTGAGAGGCCTTCTTTTAACTCCTGAGTGGATATCTCAGGGGGAACATTATAAACTACTATTTTTGTTGGTGATTATTTTGGGTTCCAATTAGATGCAATAATTGGGGTATTCAGAAGGGATTTTAGGTTAATTATTGTATCTGCTGATTTCTGATCTTCTACAGCTATTAGGAGATATCCATCACGGTTAATGTTAAGAGAGAACATTGATTTTAGCAATTTAAAAATTGCAACTCTTATTGCAGTGATCATTTTTATTTCAAAGGGGGTAGTAGGAGTAATTTTAAGGTAAATTCCGAAGTTTTTGGAGGGAGGATCTTGGGCAGGGAGAGGGAAATGCTTTTAATTGGGGAGATTTTTTTTCTTTTTTTAGAACTTCTAGAGAGGACCTCTTGAAACCCATTATCATCATTTATGGTTACATTAGCCCCTACACTTATCATTGTCCTATTCTCCGAATTGGAGCTATCATTTGAACTTTGAGATAGTGTGCTTGACCAGGCAAGATGGGTATCTTTCACTATCACACTTTCACTGGAATTTGATTTGGGGTCTGGCGGGACTTTTTTTTTTGCAGGACTTCTGAACATTGCCTATTGGAAAAAGCTTTAAACACAAAAAAAAACTAAAACAAGAAGGGAAAATAGAATGATATCAAACCGTCTGCACTATACTATGGGGAGGAGAAACACCACAGTATAGCCCTGAGGATGAGTTGAGCAGGATTGGTTTGGTACAACTGCTGATTAGAAGCGATAATAATTCACAAGAAAATATATTTTGATTTTCTTATAAGGTTGCTGTTGCTTTTTATTGGTTATTCCAAGGGCGATAGTCAACTGTAGACAATCAAGGCATTCTTCTTCTTCTTCTAATTCACAGCAGGCGGGCTATTCAGTTGATACTATTTAGCCCTCTTCTTTTTGCTTCACTCTGTGGGCTACAGAGGTACTTTCTTGGCCATCTCTTATTTATTAGATATTCTCAGATATCTTTCAGTAGATCTTTTGACTCAAGGAGTTCAAATATAAGATGATAGATATCGATTTCTGTGCTCTGTGTGCAGGTATAGTTGGCTAGGCTCTTGGCTGCTAATGAGATTTTGTAGTGTTTGTAGCATTTTAACAGTTTACAAAGCAAGGTATATTGTGCAGACGTCAGCATATTACATTCAAATAGGCAATGGTCAATTTTTTCATTATTCATATTACAATGCCTGCAAAGAGGGGACAGGGGAATTAAACCACTTGAATTAGAAAACTTATATGAGAATGCAAGAAAATTTAGTTCATTTTTTCCAGAACGAATTCTATGATAAATTTTAGAAAGATACTGATTGGGAAAGGGGGAAAGGATAGTATTAATCTTATTAAAATTAATATCTGATAGCCTCCATCCGTAAAGATATTTAATTGAGATTGGTCTCCCACTTGGCTGGTCAATATTTATAGCATTTTTTGCTATTTCATCGACCTGATGATTACCACTTATGCCAGAGTGGCTAGGAATGTACTGAAAATAAGTTTTTATGCCACTTGAAGCAAGATTATCAATAATACTGAGACAATGATAAGTGTCAATGTCCAACATATATTGAGGAGCTGAGGCCAGCAACTCAAGGCTTAATAGAGAGTCGGAATATATGATAATATTATTTGAATTTGCAATCAAAGGTTGGTTTTCTTTAAGGTGTTCTAATGCCATGATTATGGCATTTAACTCAGCAGACATTATAGATAAATTATTATATAATCTCTCACCCATTGCAATTTTCAGGTGAGGAAGGAAAACACCACTGGCAACCTTCTCATTCATTTTTGACCCATCAACAAATATTTGTGAGTGATTTTTATAGGAAATTGTATTAAGTTCTGCAAATATTTTCTGGACAAAAGCAATGGGGGTTAAATCTTTATTACACTTTGAGAACTAATTATTTATTATGGGACTTGACCAATTCCATGGGGGGGATCGGGGGAAAGTGGGTGCAATAGACTTTGCTGGTATGGGGAACTTCTTCTGAATATTGGCATACTCATCTGCAATGCCTATATACATGGCTGGATTTCTTAACCAATTATGTAGTGTGTGCGAGCTATTTGATTCGATTTTTGTAAGATGTTTTGTCCAGCAAAGGCTACATCTCTCCCTTATTGTTGTTAACCCACTCTCCAGAAGCAGAAACTTGGTGCTTGTGGGTTTCCTAAGACCAAATATGAGACGTATTATATCATTTTGTGTTGTTTCAATTTTTTACATCTGGGTCTTTGCACATACACCATAGAAGATGAGCCCATAGTCAATATGGGGTCTTATATGTGATTTATAAAACTGGAGTAAGGTTTTCTCCTTACAACCCCAGGGTGTGGAGAGAAGTCTTTTTAGTATATTTGCTTTTCTATAGCATTTTTTTATTGTGTTTGAAATGTGGAGGTGGAAATTAAGTTTTTGGTCAAGCATGAGACCTAGGTAATTAATATGATTATCTTCTGGAATAGTTGTTTTATTTTGAGTTAGTTTTGCATTAACATGGTTTTGCTTCCGGTGAAATTGGATTATTTTTGACTTGGTGGGTGCAATGGGTAAATCTGAATGTTGAGAGAATTTTTCAAACTGGAAAAGTGACTTTTGCAGATTTGACTGTTGTAAGAAATGTCCTTCTAATTTTAGCATTAATATCAGTTGCTATGAATTCGGCTTAAGCCAATGCCCTTTTCAGGGCATTGAACCCACTAAAGTTATCTTCCTAAACATTCCCTGTCGCAATAGGAACCTGTTCCTTAGAATGTCTTAATTTTAAAATAGGAACCCGTTTTTAGAATTTCTAGAATTAGTCACGTTGTTTGAGAACAAAGGGAAGATATCTTTTATATAGCGGGGGACTGACCATAGAAGGCAGTTGGGTTTTTGGCTTTGCGCAAGCTTTTCGTATGCATGTAGAATGTAAGTCTAATATGTTCCTTGCTCTTTCTTAATTTTATTATATTAAAATCTTAGTAAATGGATATATATCCCATTCTTTTATATTATTATTAAATTCTTTTAAGCAGGAACATATAAGTCTTAATATATTAG
Organism: Artemia sp. Qi Xiang Cuo; assembly: GCF_049724085.1. Taxonomy (NCBI): domain Eukaryota; kingdom Metazoa; phylum Arthropoda; class Branchiopoda; order Anostraca; family Artemiidae; genus Artemia; species Artemia sp. Qi Xiang Cuo. The sequence continues at coordinate 56,481 of NW_028300327.1, forward strand.
TTATAATGCTTGCTTTCCTTTAATAATAATAAATTTTACTTCTAGCAATTATATGAACAAGAATTGATCTTTGATTGTGAATGATAATTATTGAATATTGATTTATAATGAAACAACTATTAACTAAAAGTTTCTCTTCTTTAATAATAAAATCTTAGTTTTTCTTATACCTGTGTTGTCTTGTATATTTTATTACGATGATTAGGATTTTGTCAAGATTTCTCTCTCACTTGGTTCATTTCGTCTATTGAGGCTTATTTAGGGGTACTCGGGTCTCATGGCTGAGTTTGGGCATGGAGTCATCACCATGAGTGGAGACCCCCCCCCTTTATAAACGGGTGGCAGCGGACCCAAAATGCTAGTAAAGTGAATTAAAAGCTTCTCTTTTTAACGCTAATCTTATTTTTGACGGATCATAATATTTATTGTAAATCCTTTTTTTTAATTTTTAATACTTGAATTAAAATAATTAATTGCATCCATTTAATATCTATCCACCTTTACTGCTTTCCTGTACGCTTATGCTTTTTTTTAGATTTATAAAAATAAAACTAACAGCAATAATAAAAACAGTCAATTAATATATGGGTATTGCTTAATTTGGTACCCTCATAGAGAAATTGTTGGTTGGTGGAGTATAGATAGTTGCCTTTTCCTCATTTCCAGTTCACTCAAACAGGATTAGTTGGTTGCTTAAGTTTGGTAAGCTATAATTAATTTCTCCTTAAGTAATGTCCCTACCTCGGGAAAGTGATAAACCGGAAGCCTCAGCCCTTGGGCAAGCTTCTAATCTTAATACGGGAGCTACGCCAGCTCCAGTATTCCAACATGTAGCTTATAGTATTATCCATTGTCTATTATAAAACAAGTTCATTAAACCGCAACAAATTTCTAGTTGGGTTAAATATCTTCAGAGAGTTTGTAGATTAATGGGATTAGAAGAATCAGTTATGATCGAGAGGTACGCTTCCTTAATGTCTGATGAACCGTATACAAGCTGTATTTAGAAAAATATGTGACCGCTACACATTTTTCTGGGCTAAAAGAATCCCTGTGCTCTGCTTTTCTTAATAAAATTTCACCGACCGAAAACATTTAACATATTATGCAAGTTAGACATGAAAATAATGAGCCAGTCGTAGGATTTTTTATGCGTATTAATCCAGAATTTGAAAGCTACTCTTCTTTTGTTAAAAATGTTCCGGGGAGGGCATGCCTCCTTTCAGGTATTGATTCATTTAAATAACAGGCCTTTGAACAAGAATTACATAAGAATATTAGAATATTTATTCGCAAAAAAAGGATTGCGCAGATATTACACAAATATTTTAGAATGATAGAATGTAAAATAAGACCCTTAGTCTTTTCGGGGATTTTTGGTAGTTGACAATTGCCTTTCGCCGTGATCCTAGGGTTCAAAAATATGGAAGGACTAGACAGTCCCGTACGCTTTCGTGAAAGGGAGTTAAAATTTTGAACCAAGGCTAAGGATTAAGCAAGCTTAATGATAGATTAGCATATAGGGGTGTAATAGTGATTTCTGATATACCAATTGACCCTAGAGCATTTAAAAAGTGTAGATTGTAAGCTAGTTACTACAGAAAATATATCAATTATTGATGGCGATAATTTAATTATTGTTCCAAAACCAGAATAAAAAGAATTTTTTTCTACGTTTAAACATTAAACGTACAAAAAGAAATAATTTCCCAGATCTAGTTCAACTGCTCTTAAATAGTGACAATTGCTTTTCTAAAGCAGCGTATGACCAATGTATAAATGATTTTACGGTTTTTAAGCTTAGACGTACCACTTGAAACATATAAACTACCTAAGCAGTTTAGAATCCCTCATTAAATGTCTTTGTGCTAAAAGAACATTTATAAACTATGCTGAAATTCAGTTTAGTTGATGAAAGGGTATATCCCTTCCTTTCACCTCTTTTCCTTATAAGGAAACATTATGTGAGTAAAAATGAGGCTCTTAACAAAGAAAATGTTCAATTTCTAGTTGATTTACATACAGTTAATAATAACATGAAAGACAGCATTCCTAATTCCTCGAACTTCTGACATTTTACAAAATTTGTCGAAAGGAATGTTCTATAGTGAATTTGACATGCGCTGTGTTTTTTTTCAAATTCCCAGTGATGAAAGATACAAAAAATTATTTTCTTTTTTATCAACTTTAACTGGCCGCAGCCATTGCTACACAAGAATACCACAAGGAAGTGTATTTGGGCCAAAAACTTTCGCTAGCTTCATGGATAAATTATTTCTAGAAAGTTACCGTTCCTTCATTTTCATTTTTTTTATGATATATTTACTAAATAAAACCTAACCTAATGAGCGTTTATTTCATGTCAAGATATGTTTCAGGCGTTTAAAAACTCACAACAATTAGTTATTAGCTTCTAAATCATAAGTTTTAAAGAACCTATTCCAGTATTAAGATATATCGTGTCGCCTGACAAAATTAGACCTCAAGTATCCAAATTGGTTGCTATAGAAGAACAGAAGGGCCTGAAAATATTCCTATTTTTAAATTATTTGTTGACTCCTCTGAAAATGGCTGTTCTTTGTCATGAAAAGGATGACGGAAGGATGGGAGTTGTTTTTTTTTCCTTTTTAGTAGAGTTTTATCTAAACCATTTTCCAAGCAGTCTTCTATCGTTAGGAAGCCATACGGCTTATATAAAACTCTGAAGAGCTCTCAGATTCAGTGTTATTTAGAGAAGATTGTGTAATATTTATGCGGATGCTAAAAATTTAGATATTTATGTAAAGATCGGGATATCTCTAGAAAGATGTACCCGATATCATTACTTATTGTGGATAATCCTTTATATACGCATGAAACATATTCCTGAGACTAAGATGATACTTAATACTTTATCGAGGCCAAGTCGAGAGATAATAGACAGCAGTCAGACCTTATATCTGGTTCTTAACGAACGAGAAATTTTAGCAGCGGGCATTTTTTTTATTAGTAATCCTAATGTAGATTACTTAGGTCTGCAAGCTGAGGAATTAAACCACGGACAATTACGCGATCCCGAGAAGAGACTTAATATTAATTTATTGAAAGAGCCGGATGTGTTAAAAGACAACCGTGCTCAAAAGAGGAGCTCTATATATGATAAGCCCGCTAGGTCATAAGTGGATACTGACCCCACATTCCTGGTATGAACCAGGGAACCAGAAGTAGTGGCCAAGCCGCGGTGAGCATAGTGTCTACCTCTTTTTTAATTTTGATAATATGGATCTCGAAAAAAAGAATATGATATTTGATAATGTCTCTTCGTGGTTCGTTCCTATTATTCTTGTTATTAAAAGATTGATGACGTTCTGTATAGAATAAAGTATGCTCCGAATAACCATTCTAGGCTCAACCAAAAAGCGCGCTCTTAACCATCTATTTTGAAAAGTTTGTCTAGAGTGATGATTCCAGGCAACTAAAAATTATTTCATGATTATTTATTGTTAAGTAGCAAAACCGGCTACGAGAGAACGTTGTGAAACCTCAACAGTTTTGTGTTTTTGAAAATAAGGCCTTCGTTATTAAGGAATTTGTTGTTAATTTTAATTGTGTACCGGGTAAATAATAAACAGAAAAATAAAAAAAAAATATATACATATACATATATACATTTATTTAAACCTCTGAGAAAAAAAGTAAATGACTAAATTGTATTTTTTTGTTTGGGAATTGACGGATAAGTTAATTTAGTTAATTATGCTATTGTAGCAAAAGGATTCCAATATTATTAGGAAACCACAAATTCATTAGACGAGAAGTTTGATTTCAAATTAAGAGTGAACTGGTCAACTGAGTACAATGGTCACGGAATGAAACTACAAAATTGCAATTCATTAGAATTGATCTTTTCTTATTTTCTTCTTTTGCCCTTAGCCCTAACGGAATAGATGTAGCTAGAACTTCGTAACTTAGAAAGACGGTGACGGATTTAGTTATGTATAATGGTTTGGTTATGTAGCTTGATGTTTGGGTTATGTGTGATTCTTCTTTAGTTACTGAGTTTCTATTAACTTTTAAGCACCAATTAACATAACAATAATGTATGCAATTATTAATAGAAAAAAAATATATATATATAATTTAATAAGAAGAATATTTACATTTAAATAATAATTGACCTTCTAAAACCTTTTACTTATAAGTAAAATAATAGTCGTTGTTGCCCTTATTATGTTCAATGGTCTTCAAGAAAAGAAAAGAATCGTGTTGTAAAAAGGTTCTAAGTTCCTTAATGATACGATAAGGCACGATCGTAGATGTGAGGATAATAGACCCAGCACCGCAAAAGATAAAATAGTATTAAATCATTAAAAGCTAGCGAACAGAAGCTACCTTCAGCTGATAATCTTCTGTCTAGTAATAGCCTTACAATTTTCTTGGTCACTTACTCATTCAATAGCGTTTCTGCCTAAAATTCAATTGATTTTCTTTTGCTGTATACTAATTATGTATTTAATTATGTGTTTCAGTGTTTTCTTGTCTTATGATTTATCCTTGTAAAGGCCAGCGCAATTGAGTGGGACGACCATAATAGTTTTCTATGGATTTTCGAAGATATCAGCACAATAATATCTTTAAAAACTTTACGCAAGCTTATGTTACAAGGTCGGATTTGTAAGAAATGTCCTTCTAATTTTAGAATTAATATCAGTTGCTATGAATCCGGCTTAAGCCAATGCCCTTTTCAGGGCATTGAACCCACTAAAGTTATCTTCGTAAACTGTCCCTGTCGCAAGAGGCACCCGTTCCTTAGACTATCTTAATTTGACAATAGAAACCCGTTCTTAGAAATTCTAGACTTAGTTACGTTATTTTAAAAAAAAGGATCGATATATTTTATATAGTGGGGGACGGATCATAGAAGTCAGTTGGGTTTTTGGCTTTGCGCAAGCTTTTGTATGCATGTAGAATGTAAGTCTAATATGTTCCTTGCTCTTTCTTAATTTTATTATATTAAAATCTTAGTAAATGGGTATATATCCCATTCTTTTATATTATTATTAAATTCTTTTAAGCAGGAACATATAAGTCTTAATATATTAGTTATAATGCTTGCTTTACTTTAATAATAATAAACTTTACTTCTAGCAATTATATGAACAAGAATTGATCTTTGATTGTGAATAATAATTATTGAATATTGATTTATAATGAAATAAATATTAACTAAAAAGTTCTCTTCTTTAATAATAAAATCTTAGTTTTTCTTATACCTGTGTTGTCTTGTATATTTTATTACGATGATTAGGATTTTGTCAAGGTTTCTTTCTCACTTGGTTCATTTCGTTTATTGAGGCTTATTTAGGGGTACTCGGGTCTCATGGCTGAGTTTGGGCATGGAGTCATTACCATGAGAGGAGACCCCCCCCCCCCCTCTTACACTGTGCTATCTGGAAGGTGTTGCCAGATGACCATAGCACTAGATCATCAGCATATTGTAGATTTGTGTGGGGTAGGTTCGTATCCCACAGATATAGGGCAAATAGAAGGGAACTGAGGACTGCTCCCTGATGTAGGCCTTTGGTTGTTGTCTTTTGGAGTGAAGAGGCTGAACCAACACAAACGATGAAACTTTGTACTTCTATGAAAGATTTAATAATGGATACTAGCTTAGGGGTACTCCAAGGTTTGCAAGTTTGTTTAAAAGGATTTGGTGGTTCACATTGTCATATGCCCCTTCAAAATCTAGGAAAGCTGCAACTAGGACATTATTTTTTGAGAAAGATTCATTTATTGCATTTGATAGCAAAATGAAAGCATCTGTTGAGGAGTGGTGTTTTTCTGAATCCAGTTTGAGTGTGAGGGATCATATTATTTTTTTCAACAAACCAGAGGAGTCTGTGATAGATCATTTTCTCCATTATTTTCCCCATCACAGGAGTAATCGTTATGGGCCTGTAAGACTCAGGGTTATCTTTTGGTTTATTTTTCTTTAGGATTGGTAGGAGGGACGAACATTTCCATATATTGGGGAACCTAGAAGATGCCCAAGCGTGATTATAACAATTAGCAATTCTTGTTTGTATGAAGGTGTGAGATTCTTTATCCATGTAGGGTGTATATTGTCGTAGCTGCCGCTAGTTATGGTCCTAATATGATGTATTGTATTATTCATTTCCTGGATTGAAAATGGATTAGCTATGAACTCAGATCCTGGGCATGGTTGGTATAAACTTGGATTCATAGGAATTGTGGACAGTTTTTTTTGATTATTTGATGTTAGCTTATTAATAAAAAGAGTTGCAAATAGGTTAGCTTTTCCATTATCATTGTCATAATGGGTATTATTATGTATAAGCTCATACAGGAGTGGGTTGGGGGAAGTCTTTTTCCCACAGATGTGGCTTATGACTTTATGTATCATAGACTCATGCGTTTCTCTGGAGAGATTATTTGCAAAATTATTCCAGTATTTATATTTAGCATCTATTATAGTCCTTTTTAGATTAGATTCTGCTTGTAATTTTTTTAAATATGTAGTAGGTGATGGTTTTTTTTATGAATTCTGTCCTAGCTGCCTTTTTTATCCTCCATTTATTTAGGCACTCATTTGTCCACCATGCTTTAGGAATTTGTTTAGGGAATGTTTTCTTAGGTGTTGTCCTGGGGATAGCATGATTAGCTGTATTTATTAGTAAAGATGTCAAGGCTTCAGCATGTGTGTCAACTGTTGTGTTAGAAATGCATGAAATTCGGGTGAAACTTGTAATTTCATCATTTAGATTATTTTGGAACATAGACCAATTTGCTTTAGTGTTGATATACTTGGAAGTATGAGATAAAGTTTCAGCAGGTTCATTTAGGGAGCAAACTATAGCAAAGTGGTCAGTACATAGACTATTAATTTTAATTATGTAAATTTTGTTCAAAAAATTTAATGACACAATTTGTAGGTCAATTGTGGAGAATCTGCCACTTTTGGGGTTGACATATGTATTCAGGTTTGGAGGGGTAGCAACAGCTAATTCATTATTATTTGAAGTCATATGCTCAATGGATTTACCAGCTTTATTTGCTGGTTTATTCCCCCACAAAAGGCTGTGGGCATTGAAATCACCACAAATAATGATATTTTTTAACATATTAGAATTATTTATATAATTAAAGAAATCCTTGACATCTGTAGTTTGGCCATTAGGGTTATAAAAGCTTATTATGTAGGTTTTTAAAATATTCAGCCAAACACTGATACCAATTACATCAACATCATTTGCAAAATCTGGAAAATTGATGCCAGAAAATTTTATATCATTATTAACTAATAAAGCTACCCCATCTCCTTTTCTCTCTGAAGATCTATCCTTTCTCAGGATAGTATATCCCAGAGACTTAATTTGTTGATTTTGGGTTAAATGATTTTCCTGGAGGAAAGCAATATTAATGGAATTCTTATTCATAAATGATATTAGTTTATTTAGCTTATTTTCAGTGAGTGATCTTACATTCCATTGGAGTATTGATAAATGTTGTGTTGTTGATTTATTCTTCATATGACTTTGTATCAATGTTCAGCTTTGTTAAAAGTAAAGCAAGATCTTTTTTTGCTTGAATGAGCATATCATCTGGGATGTAGATTTTTGCCAATTCTGCAATAATTTTTATTTTCTGTAGTTGATGTATGTTCATGGCCTGAACTGCATTACAGTTTAGAATGAATAAGCATATATTTGGGGATTGCCTTTTTGGTAGTGCATCCTGTTTGTTGGTAGTAGATTGATTCCTGGTAGTGTTTCTGGTTTGTTTCTTCTTGGGAAGGGGGGGGCAGGCTGACCTCATCTCACCGGACAAGGAGGCTTGTTGGCTTGGCGATTCCTTCTGATAGGGATTCGAGCTAGGGGGCTTAGAAGATGGTGCTTTATATGGGGTGCTTGCTGCATTGGGGGCATTTGACTGGGGGGATTTGGTTGGTTTCATAACAGGCTTTATTGGGTATCGTTGGGCAGCATTTGCTTCCATTGCTGCAAAGGGGTATGGGATGGCCTTTTTGTTGATATTTGCCTTTTCTGTGTTATTATTTGCGTTGAAATGTTCTTTTTTTCTCAAGATGAATTCGTACGAGGGTTACCGACCAGCGTTGTCACTCTGACCATTTTATTTTTACTAGTTTTGGGTGATACAATTTACTAGATTAGCTTCCGTTTTACTAGATGTTGCCGAAAACTCGCGCGTGTTGCTGCTTTTGCCGTGACACGTGCCTTGGCGGGAGAAAGCTAGTAAATACTTTTGTCATCAAAATGAAGACAAAACTAAAAATTAGCTTAGTGCGTATTTTTTTTTTGCTTGTGCGACATCTTAATATGATTTTTTTTGCCATTCGGCGTATTTTCCTTCAAATATGTAAGAAATGTGTTCCTAGTTATTCATTAGGTCCAAAGAGTTTCTTCCAGACTCCTAATTATCGACAGGCTCGGCCTTACTCCATAGTTTAACCAACTTTTCTGAAAGTTTTTAGTTTCAGTATACACTTACAACTAACCTTCAAAAAAACTTCTGTTACACAAAAAAAACAAACAAACGACCACGAAAAATTAAATTCAAAGTAGAAAGCAATAATAATAAAGTCCGATTGAACAGACCAAATTCGACTTTTTCAAAGCTTAACCGCCGGTCCTGCACCCTCTACTGTTTCCCAGGGACCGGGTTCGTTCGCGTTCATCTTCCCTTTTCTGCATCTATCAATCGGAGCGGGTGGAATCTCCCACTCCAAAACACATCTTGTGTCTCTGAGGCAGAGTTGTTTGGAGTGCATGAGAGCTCCAACTGTGTCGATATTTAATCGGTTTCCCCCCGTCGCCTTGATAATATTTAAACTGGAAAACTGCCGCTCTGCACCATCTGAAACTTGGGACAAAGCACAGAGGGTCAACATAAACTTGGGGAGCACTCAGAACATGGCTTTCCCGCTACCATCTTTTAGTTTGGGAAGCCTCTTCCAGAATGTCGGAGGACACTCTAAATCTGATTCTGATACTATTTCTGAAATAAAGTCACTTCGGATTTGAGTTTCCTCGTACTCACTAATAAGGTCCTCTAGCATCTTCATCCTCTCCCTTTCCGTTCTGCACTCTGTAACAGCAACATGTTTAAACCTCTGTAGAAGAGGGAAAAGGGAAATAGTTTCGTTGCTCATAGCTTTCAGTGGATCCAGAAGTTCTAAAGATGTAAGAACAGGTTCATCCAGTCTTATCCTAGTACGAATATTCTTAGTAAGTTCAATAAGATAAGCAAGACAGGCTTTTCAAATAACTTGCACCCAGTGTCATCGATCTTCCACTGACAGGCTTGCAAGATGCAACTCAGTATTCATCCCAAGTCTAATATTTTCAAGCTTCAAAAAGTTTCCAGGACTGCTCACGTTCATGGAAGTACAGTTACCTTTGAGCCTCTCAGAACGAGGGAAACACAGCAGAGTAGACAAGTACAGCTCATGGGTACGTCTCAAAAAGCAATAAATCCTTGTTCCGCATGACTGGAACTCAATGTTTAACTTGTTGATCTTTGCCAGTATATACGAAAGGAAGTACAAATAGGCCTTATTCACGCCTATATCCATCACACTTAGCAGCTTTTTGGCTTTATCCCTTGTAAAGCTGTTCGACGATATTAGGGACAACTCTGTCGGATAAAAATGCAAGGCTAATCTGTTCAAGTAATCTGTTAATTCTGGCTTCAAGTGACAACCAGCGGGTGTTGCTAATCTGCAGAAGTCTGTGGTTGGCAATTTCACAAAACTACTGGAAAACCTTTAGCTCCAACTGTCTCTTAGGGCTTGCGCTTATGAAATTGATGAGTTCCTTCACGAAAATTTCGACTTCAGCAGGTAAGTGCTTCGCTGCAGAAAAAACACACAATGCAGCAGTATGGTAAGTGCAACCAAGGACAAACAGCTGCGGATTTTCACGCAGCAGCTGGGCTGTTAGGCCGTTTTTGCGCCTTATATTGACCAACGCATTATCCAGACCAAGCCCAATCATATTTTCCAATGGAAAATCAACTTTCTTAAAGTACTTTCTCAGATCCTTTTGCCCACTTGCAGTTGCGTTGTCCACCTTTAGTAGTGCCAGGAATTCTTCCCGCACGGTATTCTCACTGTCTACCTACTTCACAATAACAACTAGGGACTTTGTATCTGATCTGTCTGTGCTTTCGTCGGTGATTATTGAAAAAAGGCTCTTCTGAAGAACAGATGCTAAAGTGTCCTTGCCATGAAATCATATAATATTTTTAATAATGCCAGTCAATTTATTTTGCTTCATTTCAGTATGTTTGGCTGTTGCTGAATCCCCCAAAGACTTTTTCAAAACGGGAACAAAGTATCAATTTTTGTCAAAGGAATGTTTTCAGCTGCAATCAACGCGGCTAGGCGTAATTCAGCAGCTGACACCATCCTATCGCTGTTCTCTTTTTCTTGCCTTTGCTCGTTTCCAACTGCTCCCTCAACTGTCAGTTGTCCCAATGCTGCTTTTACGTTCTTCTTATGAAGCTAACTAGTTGCGTGATTCTTCATGACAGTCAAACTTCCCATCAGTTTTTGCTGACAGTATCTGCAATTTGCTTTCGTCTGGCGATTGAATAAGGAAAGGTTTCAGCACTGAATCAGTCAACCACTCTGGTCAAAACTTCTGTGCATAGTGTATCTTCTTAGACTTGTGACCAACAGACTTCCCACGCGTCTCTGAGTCCTCCGCCAGATCGATTGTGGCAGATGTAGATGCAATTTCATCGGATTCCTGCAAAACACTGCTTTCCGAAATTGCTATTGATTCTTGAACACAGTCCAGCTCAGTTTGATAATTGTGCTGATTAGCAAGATTAGCTATCCCTATAGTGTAGGGTGCCTGATAGAACCAGAATAGACATTAAAAAATGAGTTGTTCATATCCTGTATCTACTGGGCAGCATTTCTGTAACTTTACAGTACATGTTACTGAATAACATAGATTGAGAAATGATTTGTTTTTTGTTAATTTGAAATATAGGATGATAATGAGATATTTAGGAAATAATCATACCATTTGACTCAGAGTTTAATGCTTTATCCAAATATAGCAATCATTTCCAGTGGAAAATCATCCTCTAGATTCTATAAATCAAGCTTTTAAGGGGTACAAAGGGATTCAAGGGTAGGCTGCAGGGTTGTAAGTGTGGTGGTCTAGACCCTGATATACAAGTAAGCCAAAAACTAAACTGAAAATAGGGTTTTCTATCTGAGTATCTGGAAACTCCAGGCCTTTCAAAATTTCTGGAATTAATTTCCTCCAGAAATGATTGTTATATTTGGACAGAGGATTCAATTTAGCAAAATTCTACTTTAACTACTTTTGGCTGTCTTGGAAAGGGGTTGGGTTAGGAAAATGAAACTTCCAGGATAGGGTCTACAGGTTAAAGTAGTTCTGGGAATGTATTTTGAAGTATTTACCTCCACTCCTTCTCTCTCTAGAGGGTCCTGAAATTTGCCCACATGGCAGGTGTATACCCATTGAAATTTTGACAAAAGAATATTTTACCTTAATTTTCAGTTATCAGTTTCTTTTTCTCTGGCTTTAGCTCTGAAAACGCAATTTAAGTTATTTGAGTAGAATTTCAAGCCATATCAATGTTTTATTTTCAAAACTTAGGAAATGTATTTGCATATCTTTAAAACTTTATAAATCGGGATTGAGCAAAGTTGTGAAGCTGAAAACAATTTTGTTATAATTCATTTAGGCAGAAGATCTATTTTGCTAGGTTTCACTTCTATAACTCATAGATTTTTAATGGTCATCAAAGGTCAGGACCCACTAGAGGGAGGAATGGAGATAGGTACTTCAAAATACCATACCGGGAAATATTTTAGCCTGTAGACCATCCCTGAAAGGGAGCATTACAAGGAAATACAATTAGCCTAGAGGAGACTTAAGAGAAGGATAAGCACAAAGGTGTCACTCCAAAAACATTTAACAGGCATTCAGCCTGCAAACATGAAGCCTTTGCTCAACATACCTTTTATGACTTATCGCCTAACTATAAAATGAAAAATTCAGATCCAATAAGTCCAGACCTTGATTAAAAAAACAGATTTCAAAAGTTTCGAGCTTCACGCCAAAGGACTTGAGCAGTTTGTCGTGTTTTGGGACCACAGAATAAATGTCATAGGAACAGTAAGACAACAGTAAATCGCCTCCGGTACGTTTTCCTAACAACATGCTTTCAGACGAGGTTAAAAAATTTACTAGGTTTTGGCAAAAATTTACTAGATTTGTTTGATTTTACTAGATCTGACCCCCATTTTACTAGATTTACAAGGTGGATATGCTTTTTACAAGATCTAGTAAAATTTTATAATGGGTAACAACACTATAACCGAAAGACCAAACAGTTTCGTAATGTCCAAGCTCTCATAAATATTACTTTTTCGTAACTTTTCACAGGAAAGTCTCAGTTTATACCAGGGGTCCTTTATCTCACTATCAAGAGTGGAACTTGAAGGGGGGTGTTGTCTAAGTGTAAGAAAAAAAACAAATAATTAAAATGATTTTCTTTATTCTTAAAAAGAAAATTTATCGAGATTGTCCTTAAGATCATGTCGTGGAGAAGCAAAACAAATCACGTGTATATTATGAATAGTGTGTATTTAATCAAATTCTGACAAGGTTTGCCTTAACTTATTTTCAATTCGCCATTGATTTGGATTTAATTTAGGATATTTAAAAGAAAAAGACATGTAAAAATTAAATTTTTTTATATAGTAAAATATAGCTAAGCAACTCAGTCAGGTAATTGCTTAGGACTTAAATTAAAACTTACTTGTTGTCTAGATATAAGACACGACATATTAGATACATATACAGCTAAGCAAACATAATCGATTTCGGAGCATGGTTAACTCGGCAGTTTACTTTTTCCACTTTCTTGTTTCACTTACAAGAGTATTCAAGATTTCCCTAGAACTTGGGTAAGGAATTGGCTCTTTTGATAGGCATAAGATCAGTAAAACTTTAGATTGAGTCTATTGCGGAGTGGGGTCTTTATTGTTTTTAACTCAGAAAACTAAATACTCTGCTCCAGTACTGAAATGGGGTTAACATGTCAATGTAAGCAAAAAATTAGGAAAAATTGTGAGGAAGGTTTGTCAGCTTCATCTTTTAAATTGGTAACGCACTTCCAAAATCTTACTACTGACAGATTAACATTTAAATATGCCTCACTTATTATAAAAGGAAGATGTCTCCACTCTTTGTCTAACGTCTCAAGACCAATATGAGGGACCTCAGAGGGGGAAGGAGATATAATGTCAAAAAAGTTATCATGGCACTTGGAAAAGGCTTTACATAAAATCGAAAATTCTAGCTCAACTAATCCAACCCCCTGTCAACGCTTGGGTATAGCGTTAGTTATAACCGATAAGTAGCTAGTTTTAACAGTTCCAAATATTTTGTCGATATCTGCTGTTCAAAATCCCATATAAACAGAGCAAGTTATGTTTATAGCCTGATATTATGTCCAACCAATTGGAAAATTGGTGGGTTTGTTACTCAAAGAACAATACATATATCATCTTATAATCTCATATATAAATTATAAAGAATATTGCTTCTATTATTATTTACTTATTTTTATATTAAAAATTTTTCTTCCTGACTTCAGCTCGCTCCATCTTCATATTAATTAAAAAAACTTTTTCCATAAAATAAGCTTTTCAAAGAAAAGTATTGAACTCCATTTAACAAGAAATGAGCAAAAATAAAATCAAATAATGTACCTAGCGTGAAATTACCACAAATCAGCATCGATAAATAAATGAAACCCAAAAAGAGCAGAAATTACAATAAATAACCGAGTCAAACTCAAATCGAGCAGAAATTAACATAAGTTGGGCTCAAAACCCTTACGTCTTTCCAAGGCTAGAACATAATTTGTACTTTACTGAAAACAATATATGAGTTCTGATTTTTGCAAATTTAAAAAATCGAATATCTCTGAGATTGTGATTGATAAATATGAGTAGCCTATAAGTATACTAAACTGAAACATAACATTAAGTTGTATTTTTTTCAGTAAAGTGCAAATTTTATTCCCGCCTCGGGACTGCGTAGGGGTCTTGAGCCCAACTTTTGTTGATTTCTGCTTGTTTTGAGTTTGACTTGGTTATTTATTGTAATTTCTGCTCGTTTTGTGTTTCATTTATTTATCGATGCTGATTTGTGGTAGTTTCACGCTTGGTAGGTTATTTGATTTCATTTTTGCTCATTTTTTGTTTAATGGAGTTCTTTACTTTTCTTTGAAAAACTTATTTTGTGGAAAAAGTTTTTTTAATTAAATTCTGTTCGTTTTATATTGACATAGTCTATTCAGAGAAAAAGAAAATAATACTTTAAATCTTTTTGTTTTTTAAGAATTTACAGTTTCGCCTGCTATTTGTATGCTGGAGAAAAGTTTCCAGCAATACTTAACAACAGACACCCTCTTAAAAATCTGGACACAAATAGTAGTGTTTAATTTAGTTTCATACCTCCTCTAGTTGACCTGAAATGGAAAACTTGATACCATTCGCAAACAAATCTGTTTACTTTCTTTGATAGCTTGGATACACTTACGCTATTTTGATTTGGTTAAATTTTAAGAGCAGAAGCAGCCCCAAAAGTTTGAACATAATACCCTCTTGTTCTTGGGATACTGGTGAGCTGCCTTATTGGGAATTAGCTTTAACACGGTGCATTTTGATTTAATCTTATGGCAACATTTAGTTTTTAAACATAAAGTCAAATGGGAGGGTGGGCGTGGAAGGGGGTTTAGTTTCCCTCCAATCACTTTCGACTATTAAAAAGGGCATCAGCCGTTTCTATTTTCAATTGAATGAGCCCTTTTCGAAGTTCCTACGACAACTCCTTTGACACAAAGTGCCCTGGTCTAAACAACAATAACAACAAAAAAATAATGCATTATATCCACATCGATCTTTACTATAAAAATGTCAAGCCTTCCAATTACTTTCGACTATTAAAAAGGGCATTAGGCCTTTCAAATTCCAATCGAATGAGCCTTTTTCGAGTTTCTGCGACAACACTTCCTGTAAACACCTTATATGGCCCCAGGGCATAAATTACAAATCTTACCCTAAGGGCTGTGAGGGTGGTTGTCATCCTCTAAGACCTAATTTCCAGAACTTTCAACTACGTTACACATAATGGCTATCTCAAAATTTTGATTGGATGTGTCTGGGAAAATGGTGGGCATGAGAGGGGCGTTAGTCTTTCTCCAATCACTTTCAACTATTAAAAAAGGCACTAGCCCTTTCAATTTCCAATCAAATGAGTCCTTTTGAAGTTTCTACGACAACGCTTTCAGTCAAAACTTTATATGCCCTCAGGGGATAACTTACAACCCTTGCCCTGAGGGCTGGGTGGGGAGGGTTTCATCCTCACAGACCTAATTTCCAGAACTTTCTACTACGTTGAACAAAATGGCTATCTGAAAATTTTGATTGGATGTTTTTTTGTGAATGGTGGGCGTAAGAGAGGGGTTAGTTACCGTCCAATCACTTTCAACTAATTAAAAGGGCACTATACCTCACAATTTCAATTTTAATGAGCCCCTTTTGAAGTTTTTACGACAATTCTATCATTAAAAACCTTACATGCCTCCTGGGCATAACTTACAACCTTTGCCCTGGGGACTCTCGGGGATTTGTCATCCTTAAATACATAATTTCTAGAAATTTCAACTACGTTGAACAAAATGGCTATCTCTAAGCTTTGATTCAATGTGTTTGGGGAAATGGAGGGTGTAAGAGGGGGGTTAATTACTCTCCACTCACTTTTGACTATTAAAAAGGGCAATTTCAATTTCCAATCAAATGAGCCCCTTCTGAAATTTCTATAACAACTTTCTATATAAACCTTATATACCCCCAGGGCACAAATTACAACCCTTGCTCTGAAAGCTCTGATGGGGTTTTTATCTTAAAAGACCTAATTTCCAGAACTTTCGACTACGTTGAACAAAATGGATATCTCAAGATTTTGATTGGATGTGTTTGGGGAAAAAGTGGGCATGAGAGCGGGGTTAGTTGCCAATTTCATTAAAAACATTATATGCCCCCAGGGCAAAGCCTATACCGCTTACCCTGAGGACTTTGGGAAGAGTGTCCTGCTCAAAGATATATTTTCCTTAACATGAAACTTTGAGGAAAAAAATGACTATCAAGAAATTTTGATTGGACATGTTTGGGGAAATGCTGGGCATGGAAGGGGTGTATGGTGCCTTCCAATCACTTTCGACTATTAAAAAGGGCACTAGCCATTTCAATTTCCAATCGAATGAGTCATTTTTGAAGTTTCTACGACGACGCGTTCAGTAAAAGCCTTATATGCCCCCAGGGCATAACTTACAACCCTTGCCCTGAGGGCTGTGGGGGAGTGTCCACCTCAAAAACATAATTTCTATCTGGAAATTCAAAAAACTGAATAAAATGGCTATCTAAAAATTTTGATTGGATGTGTTTGGGGGAGAGGGGGGCTAGTTGCCCTCAAATCACTTTCGACTATTAAAAAGGGCACTAGACCTTTGAATTTCCAATCGAAGGAGCCCTTTTTCAAGTTTCTACGACAAAGATTTCAATAAAACTTATATGCCCCCCAGGGCATAACGTATAACCCTTGCTCTGAATACTGTGGGGGGAGTTTCCTGCTCTAAGGTATAATTTCCTGAACTTTAACTGCGTGGAACAAATGGCTATCTCAAAATTTTGATTGGATGTGTTTGGGGAAATGGTGGGCGTGGAAGGTGTGTTAGTTGCCTTCCAATTACTTTTGACTATTAAAAAGGGCACAAGCCATTTCAATTTCTAATCAAATGAGCCCTTTTTGAAGTTTCTATAAAAACGTGTTCTATAAAAACTTTATATGCCCCCAGGGCATAAATTACAACCCTTGTCCTGAGGGCTGTGAGGAGGTTGTCATCCTCAAAGACATAATTTACAGAGCTTAAAACTACGTTG
Organism: Artemia sp. Qi Xiang Cuo; assembly: GCF_049724085.1. NCBI lineage: Eukaryota > Metazoa > Arthropoda > Branchiopoda > Anostraca > Artemiidae > Artemia > Artemia sp. Qi Xiang Cuo. Next base: position 73,498 of record NW_028300327.1, read on the forward strand.
AACAAAATGGCTATCTAAAAATTTTGATTGGATGTGTGTAGGGGAATGATGGGCGTGGGGGAGGGGGGCTAGATGCCCGTCAATCACTTTCGACTATTAACAAGGGCACTAGCCCTTTGAATTTCCAATTGAATGAGCCTGTTTTGAAGTTTCTACAAAACGCCTTCAATAAAAACCTTATATGCCCCCAGGCCATAACTTAAAGCCCTTGCCCTGACGGTTGTGAGGGATTGTCCTCCTCAAAAACATATTTTCTATATGGAAAACAACTACGCTGAACAAAATGGCTATCTCAATATTTTGATTGGATGTGTTTGCGGGAATGATGGGCTTGGGGGGGGGCTAGTTGCTCTCCAATCACTTTCGACTATTAAAAAGGGCACTAGCCTTTGAATTTCCAACCGAATGAGCCTTTTTTGAAGTTTCTACGACAAAGTCTTCTATAAAAACCTTATAAGCCCCCAGGGCATAACTTAATACCCTTGCCCTAAGGGTTTTGGGGGAGTGTCCTCCTCAAAAAAATATTTTCTATGTGGAAATCCACTCCCCTGAACAAACTGGTTATCTAAAGATTTTGATTGGATGTGTATTGGGGACGGATGGGCATGGGGGGGGGAGGGCTAGTTGCCCTCCAATCACTTTTCACTATTAAAATTGGCAGTAGCTCTTCCAATTTCCAATCTAATGAACCGGTTTTTAAGTCTCTTCGACTACACCTTCTATAAAAACCTTATATGCCCTCAGGGCATAACTTAAAACCCTTGCCCTAAGGGTTTTGGGGGAGTGTCCTCCTCAAAAACATATTTTCTATCTTGAAATCAACTACTCTGAACAAAATTACTAACTCCAAATTTTGGTTGTATGTGTTTGGGTGAAGGAGGGGGGTGGAGGGGGGGGGCTAGTTGCCCTCCAATCACTTTCGACTATTAAAAAGGGCACTAGCTACTCCCATTCCCAATTGAATGAGCCCTTTTCAAAGTTTCTACGAAAACTCCTTCGATACGAAGTGCCCAGATGGAGATAAAAACAAAAACACATTGTGCCCACATCGTTCTTTACTTAGGCAGCGCTAGCGCGCTGCCTATGATAATTTTAGTATGACTGATGACCACAGCTTAAATATATACGAATGCTCGTATATATATATATATATATATATATATATATATATATATATATATATATATATATATATATATATATATATATATATATATATATATATATATATATATATATATATATATATATATATATATATATATATATATATATATATATATATATATATATATATATATATATATATATATATATATATATATATATATATATATATATATATATTTATACAGTGCTGTGGACTCAACAAAATTCAAATTCAACTTATGGAAGTTTGTCACTATTGACAAGATAGTGTAAAGTCTCTTCGCTTTTTAAGTATTCTAGGACCATTGCAAATGATAATCTCATGAAAGAGAATGTTATCCTAACTTACTTTGCGAGTAAGTGAAGTGGCTATTTTCTCATACTAATAACTGATTGATTTTGTAGTGTTTGTAGTGATTCTGTAGATTCTTGTGGTTTTGTATTTATTTAATCTTATTACGTCTAGACTTGATTATTTCATGAGTTGACCTTTTCCTCTAGAAGAGGTTTTGTTGGCACCAATAGCAACAGATTTTGAACTGTATATGAACCAAGTTAGACTTCAACAGTTAAGAAATAGTGCTTATGTTCAAAGTCCGCAGTTTAACCCTCTGGGAAGCTGATAAGTTGTATTTAAGTTCCTGGAATTGCCACCTTACTACATGTAATGAGGATGTGCTACAATATCTCTCTAATTCTCAAGGAAAAATTAGTTTTATCGGTATATTTGAAAGTTTTTAGAGTCAGGAACACTCTCTTCCGTTGTATTTTTTTCTAGATTATAATTTAGAGACTAAAAACTAGACATCACTTCATAGAGCGGGAATTGTGTGCTTGATTTCAAAGTCTTGTCTTACTAAGTAAGAAATGATATTGATGCTTGGTTAGAGGGTAAGTTTGAAAGTTTTAGTCTGGAATTAGAAGTAGGAAACTTTTTATTATTGTTGTGTATAAGAAATCAAATGCTAGCTGGGAAAAATTTTAGCGTGGGTTTGATCAACTTGCACGTGCGGTGTCTCGAACAAGTCTAGATCTTATTTGTATGGGTGATTTCCTTTTTGATCTGCTTTCATTGAATGGAGTGTATATTGACTATTTTAATTTGATGGTTGCTCATGATCTTTTTCCCCTTGTGAATATTCCAACACGTGTTACGAGTCATTCAGCCACTCTCATAGATAATTTTTATTGCTGGTTCTTAAGTATTTGGACCGTAGTTATGCTGATGTGGTTCTATACCCTAGTTCGGACCATTTCACGGTTGTCGTAACGGTACCTTTTGGCCGAATAAAAAGAAATAAATTAAAAAAAAGTGCAGAGTCAAACGTTAAAAGAAAAAATTTAGAGAGGATTGTTGATGAGTTAAGCAACATGGATTTTAGTGAAATATTAGATATGAAAGATGACGCTTCTGGTGCATTTTATTGCATGATGGGGATCTTACAGCCAATATATGATAAGACTTGCAAAGTGAAATGTTTGAAACTATATAAGAATGAGCCCAGGAAGCCCTAGATAACTACGAGAAATTCTTGAAGTGTCAGATTTGATAAATCAATTGTATGTGGATTATTTAAATAGTGAGTGTGCCAAAAAACTCGAAGAATTCAAAATAGTACACAATAAAGTGAACTCGATGAGAAGAAAAAGCTAAAAAAGAATATTTTGCGAATCATTTGAGTTTAAATAAGGATAATACTAAAGGAACTTGGAGCGTTATTGATGATCTATTGGGAAAGAAGAAAGAAGCTCCACCCAAATCGCTACTGATTCAGGGAGAAACTATTAATGATTTAACGATTATTACTAATAGATTTACTAATATTTTTTTTCAAATATTGACCAAAATGTACAGTCAGAAGGGCTGCGGAATTCTAATGATGATTTTTTGGACTATGAATTTGTGGATGATAGAGGAACTGGAAGTGAAATTGAATTTCAGACGTGTACCGAAGACAAAATTCTGAAGGTTGTGAAAAGAATGAAATCTGATTTGGCAGGGACAGATGGCATTAATCTTAGGAAATTTAAATCAGTGATATGTTATTTACGACCATGCTTCGACCACATAATCAATATTTCCCTCCAAACCGTCGAATTGCCTGATGCAGTTAAAAGGGCAAAATTTATCCCCTTCACAAAGGCGGTTCTAAGCTAGATATTAAAAATTATACACCCATATCAATCCTACCCTTGTTTTCAAAATTATTTGAAAAAATTGTGCATAAAAGGCTTTATGATTACCTTACAAAACGGAGATGCTAAGTGAAACCCAGCTCGGCTTTACGAACGGTCACTTGACTTCAGACATGTGCATTCCCTCTGTGATACTGTGAATAAATGCTTTGAATGTGGTGAAATTCCGTTGACTATTTTTCTTGATTTTAGCAAAGTGTTTGATACAGTGGATTTTAAAATTTTAATCAAACGCCTACAATCCCTTAGACTTTGTGGTAACTATCTAAAGTGATTTGATAGTTTTTTGAGCGGAATATCTCTTCAAGTTGTATTAGATGATGTTTTTCCTTTCCTTTTCAAGCGAAGTGTAGTGTACTCAAGGGGTCTGTCTTGGGACCACTTCTGTACCTTGTGTTAATTGATTCAATGCGTTTCTACTTACCTGACTTTTTTGTTATAACTTTTGCGGATGATACTGCTTAAACTGTGTCTAGTCGATTCATTGATGATTTGTTGTTGAAAGTAAATAGGGTTTTAAAGTCTTTTTCTTTGCATTTACAAGTTTGAGCCTTTTGTAATTGAATGTTAAAAAAAACAACTAATTTTATGATATTAGAAGAGTTGGTAAGCAGCCTAGTGTTGATGGAGAGATATTTTCTATTTGTAGGGTTTTGTCACAGGTGCATGAAGTGCGTTATTTGGGTTTCCAGCTTTATTCTAATTTGGCTTGGAGGCCCATAGTGATCTTGTTGCAGCTAAAGGTGCTAGAGGTCTGGGAATTTTGTGCCGATTAAGGCATGTTTTACCATTATAAGTTTCGTCTAATACTGTACCATACTATTGTTGTGCCTTATATTTGTTATGATTGTCTTCTTTGATCTAGTAATTTCTATACAAATTTTAAAACAGTGCAGATTCTTCAAAATAAAACAGTACGTCTTCTTGGTAATTATGTAAAAAATGTGAATGATACCGCGTCGGGTTTTAAGAAATTATGATTGCTTAATATTGGTCAGATTGGCGATTATCAAGCTGCTTTTTTTGCTTGTTGATGTCAAAATCATCTATGTTCCTTAGTTTTTACTGATTTTTTTCGCGTAAATCGTTCGCTCCACAGGTACGCGATTAGGGAGGTGGATGATTTTATTGTTAAGTACGAAGATACCACACATTTAGGTTTTGGAATTAGTTATTTAGCTCCGGCTATTCAGAATGATATCCCTGCTGGCATTCAGGAAGCTGAGTACATTGGGTTATTTAAAATAAAGTTTAAGAGGGAAGTTAATTTTGTTATTATTTGTTATTTGAGAGAGAGTTTCTCTACCTTTATTTGTTGTTTTTTTTTTAGTTTTTTTGTGAATGATTTTATTTATTGGTTGGGAATTAGAGAATTGCCACCGTCCATCATCAGGCTTTTGAGTCTTTCCCGGGAGGTTGTGTATATATAAAGTTTATTTTGTAATTATTTGTAAATAAAATTAATTTGTCCAAAATCGTCCATTGCTAGGTCAGATGCTATTTTATCTATGTGGAATTATGCTGAAATTCGGGTCCATGGGAGTAATTCTAATAGATATTTTGCAAATTTAAAATGTACTAAACAGAGATTACGTTTATCTGTTTGTGAGAATATCCTTCAAATTAGTGCTGTGTATTAAAATTGTTATAGTGATTTTTAATTAAACAGTTTATAAATTATTAGTAGTTTTAATTTTTTTTTTTTTTAAGGACTACAGCATAAGATGCACAACACTTTTTTTAAAGGCAGGAAATCTGCAGCAAACGGGTTTGCTTGAGGGTGACCGGATTAAAAGTCCAAGATAAATGAATTGTTTAACTTGCTTTCCTAAAAACATTCCAGCTGGAATGACGGAGTGGGACCCGAACTGCCCCAATTAAATAGGAGAACTACAAATTTTTCAGAGTTAAATTCCATCCCCACTTTAAAATATTCACTATCAAGCATACTGAAGTTTTTCTCAATATGCTGTTTTGACCTCTTAACATCATCCCCATAAAAGACAAGTGAGACTTTTTGTTGCTGCCTCATTGTATTAGGATATGTATTTTGATTGAGCGTCAAAGACACCGTTATTAAAAAGAGAAGGTGAAGTGATAACACCTTAAAGCGTACCTGTATAAACAGAAACAAAACGATTAAGATCCTTCGGTAGGCTATTGGGACTATTAGAAAGCCTATTTGGTGGAGCATATATCAGATTAGGCGAATTGGAAAATGATAACTTGCGTGAATTTGTAATTTTAATGTGTACTTCAAGCCGGGATTATATTATCTGATGGTGCGAATAACAAAGAGGTGAACACCTCTTTGTACCGTATGATGGAGCATAGCTCCGTGTACCAATGAGTTCAATGCATACCTAACGTCGTACGCTACTAGAACAAGACTTTCTTAGGCCAGTTTAGGCTTCATTAGGATACAAGCTTTAGAATTAAGGGCATCAACACACCCAATTTTATTCTGAAGACCAAACTGGTATGCCAGAAGCCTTCATTTTTCCTTTTATTCATCAATTAAAAAGCAGCTCAAGCAGATTACAGTTAACTCGACAAAAGTAGTTCAAACAGTAAGAGATAAAAAAGGTTAAATAGCGACAAAGGCCAAACTGTCTCTGCATCGTAATCACAAACAACTTGCATAAACCACTTTAAATGCTTTTTTTAAGACAGTGTAACCTTAACCGTAAATGAATGTTTCAACCTTATATCCAAGGCCAGTACTTAGTAAAACAAATGAAAATATAAACGAAACTTGTATTAAAATACGACCATTAAAACTAAAAATCTTTTTAAAACATACAAAAAACAATTATTTCTGGAAAGTTCAACAAGGACTGGTACATCAAGTGAGGTGAAAAAAGCAAATGATTCGATTAAATTAAAAATAATTAAAAAAACACTTTCAATGATAATCTTGCCTTTTGGGCAGCTAGCCTCATTTATGATAAAATCGTTATTAGTAACATATTCTTTTTTTCAGGTCACACGTTTAAGCTACAAGTTGAACAAAAGAAACACAAAATCTGTCCCGATGCTCCAAAACATGCTCATTGTTTGCAAGAATTGCAAGATATAATTTATTTTAGTTTTGTTTGAGTAAAACGTGCGTTATTCTTTTTATTCAATTTTCCCCATAAATTATTTAGTTTATGAACCCTCATTTTTCCAAATGTCACTTCATACTTACAGTTTTTCAGATATATTTATTGGAAAAAGAAGAAGAAATATATAAGTGTTTAACAAGTTTCCTAGTGTTGTACACACAATGGAAATCAGAAAATTTTTCCAGAAGGGTAAGTCCACTTGTCCTAAATGACTAAATT